>NW_027667338.1:0-74000 GCF_963924665.1 Micromys minutus
CCTCTAAATAAGTGGAGTTTCTGTCTTTTTCCCCCAAAACTAAGGGAATTTCTTTCTTTTTTGGCCCAAAATAAGGAAATTTTCTGACTTATTACCCTGAAATAAGTGAATTTTCTGCAATTTTGCCCCAAAATAAGGTAAATTTCTGTCTTTTTGCCCTGAAATATGTGAAATATTTGCAATTTTAACCCAAAATAAGGTGAATTTCTGCCTTTTTGCCACAAAATAATTGGAATTTCTGCCATTATGTCCCAAAATAAGAAAAATTTTTGCTTTTTTTCTCTGAAATAAGTGAAATTTCTGCAATTTTGCCCTAAAATAAGGGAAATTTCTGCAATTTTGCCCCAAAATAAAGGAAATTTCTGTTTTTTGCCCCTAAATAAGGGAAATCTCTGCAATTTTGCCCTAAAATAAGGGGAGTTTCTGCCTTTTGCCCCAAAATAAAGAAAATTACTGTATTTTTTACCCCAAAATTATGTGAATTTCTTCAATTTTGCTCCAAAATACGGGGATTTTCTGCCTTTTTCGCCGAAAATAAGGGGAATTTGTGCCATTTTGCCGCGAAATAAGTGAAATTTCTGCAGTTTTACCGAAAAATAAGGGGAATTTCTGCCTTTTTGCCCCAAAATTAGGGGAATTTCTGCAATTTTGCTCCAAAAAATGGGGAATTTCTGCCTTTTTACCCGAAAATAAAGGGAATGTATACCTTTTTGCCATAATAAAGGGAAATTTCTTCATTTTTGCCCCAAAATAAGGGGATTTTTCACATTTTTAATTACTCAAAATACGTGCAATTTCTGCCTTTTTCCCGAAAATAAACAAAATTTCTGTCTTTTTGCCCTAATATATGGGGAATTTCTGACTTTTTGCCCGACAATAAGGGGAATTTCAGCCTTTTTACCTAAAAATAAGAGGAATTTCCGCATTTTGCCCCAAAATATGAGTAATTTCTGCCTTTTTGCCCTAAAATAAGAATAATTTCTCCAATTTTGAACCAAAATAAAAGAAATTTCTGCCTTTTTGCCCCACAATAAGAAAATTTCTGCCTTTTTCTGAAATAAGTGAAATTTCTGCAATTTTGCCCCAAAATAAGGGAAATTTCTGCAATTTTGCCCAAATGTAAAGGAAATTTCTGCAATTTTGCCCCAAAATAAGGGGAATTTCTGACTTTTTCCTCCCGAAAAAGGAGATTTTCTGTCTTTTTGCCCCAAAATAAGGAGAATTTCTGCCTTTTCGCCCGAAAATTATGAGAATTTCTGCAATTTTGCTTCAAAATACGGGGAATTTCTGCCTTTTATCCCAAAACTAAAGGGAATTTCTGCATTTTCCCACAATATTTGGGGAATTTCAGCGTTTTACCTCTAAATAAGGGGAATTTCGGCATTTAACCTCAAAATAAAAAAAAATTTCTGCCTTTTGCCCCAAAATATGGAAAATTTCTGCCTTTTTGTTCCAAAATAACGAAAATTTCTTCAATTTTGTCCATAATAAAAGAAATTTCTGCTTTTTGCCCCAAAATAATGGGATTTTCTGCCTTTTTCCCCAAACATAAAGGGAATTTCAGGCTCATTACCTCAAAATAAGGGGAATTTCTGCCTTATATTTGCCACAAAATATAAGGATTTTCTGCCTTTTTGCCCCAAAATAAGGAAAATTTCTGCAATTTTGCCCCAAAATAAATGAAATCTCTCCCTTTTTCCCCAAAATAAAGGAAATTTCAGCCTTTTTACCTGAAAATAAGTGAAATTTTTGTAATTTTGCCCGAAATAAGGAAAATTTCTGCAATTTTGCCCCAAAATAATGTAAATTCCTGCAATTTTGCAACAAAATAAAGGAAATTTCTGGAATTTTGCCCCAAAATAAGGGGAATTTCTGATTTTTGCCCCAAAATAAAGGGAATTTCTGCCTTTTGCCCCAAAATTAGGGGAATTTCTGCAATTTTGCTCCAAAATACGGGGAATTTCTTCCTTTTTGCTCGAAAATAAGGGGTATGCATACATTTTGCCATAAAAAAAAGAAATTTCTTCACTTTTGCTCCAAAATAAGGGGAATTTCTGATTTTTTCCTCTAAATAAGTGGAATTTCTGTCTTTTTCCCCCAAAACAAAGGGAATTTCTGTCTTTTTTGCCCCAAAATAACGAAAATTTATGACTTATTACCCTGAAATAAGTGAAATTTCTGCAATTTTGCTACAAAATAAGGGAAATTTCTGCTTTTTTGCCCTGAAATATGTGAAATTTCTGCAATTTTATTCCAAAATAAGGTGAATTTCTGATTTTGCCCCAAAATAATGGGAATTTCTGCCTTTTTGCCCCAAAATAAGAAAAATTTTTGCTTTTTTTCTCTGAAATAACTGAAATTTCTGCAATTTTGCCCTAAAATAAGTGAAATTTCTGAGTTTTGCCCCAAAATAAGGAGAATTTCTGTCTTTTTTCCCAACATATAGGGAATTTCTGCCTTTTTGCCCCACAATTAGGGGAATTTCTGCAATTTTGCTCCAAAATACGGGGAATTTCTGCCTTTTTGCCCGAAAATAAAGAGAATGTACACCTTTGCCATAAAAAAGGGAAATTTCTTCATTTTTTCTCCAAAATAAGAGGAAATCTTCTGCCTTTTTGACTCAAAATAAGTGCAATTTCTGCCTTTTCCCAAAAAATAAACGAAATTTCTGTCTTTTTGCCCAAACATAAGGGGAATTTCTGCCTTTTTGCCCCAAAATATTGGGAATTTCTGCCTTTTTGGCATAAAAGAAGAAAAATTTCTGCAATTTTGTACCAAAATAGTAGAAATTTCTGCCTTTTTGCCCCAAAAGAAGAAAATTTCTTCATTTTTTGTGAAATAAGTGAAATTTTTGCAATTTTGCCCCAAAATAAGGGAAATTTCTGCAATTTTGCCCCAATGTAAAGGAAATTTCTGCAATTTTGCCCCAAAATAAGGGGAATTTCTGACTTTTTGCCCCCGAAAAAGGACATTTTCTGTCTTTTTGCCCCGAAAATAAGGAGAATTTCTGCCTTTTTGTCTGAAAATTATGAGAATTTCTGCAATTTTGCTTCAAAATACAGGGAATTTCTGCCTTTTAGCCCCAAAATAAAGGGAATTTCTGCATTTTCCCCCAATATTTGCAGAATTTCTTCATTTTACCTCTAAATAAGGGGAATTTCTGCATTTTACCTCAAAATAAGAAGAATTTCTGCCTTTTGCCTCAAATTATGGGGAGTTTCTGCCTTTTTGTTCCAAAATAAGGAAAATTTCTTCAATTTTGTACCATAATAAAAGAAATTTCTGCTTTTTGCCCCAAAATAAGGGGAATTTCTGACTTTTTACTCTGAAATAAATGAAATTTCTGCAATTTTGCCCGAAAATAAGGGAAATTTGTGCCTTTTTGCCCCAAAATGAGGGGAATTTCTGCCTTTTGCCCCATAATATGGGGAATTTCAGCATTTTACCTCAAAATAAGGGGAATTTCAGCCTTTTTGCAACAAAATATGAAGAATTTCTGCCTTTTTGCCCCAAAATAAAGGGAATTTCTGAATTTTTGCACCAATATTAGTGGAATTTCTTCAATTTTGCTCCAAAATACGAGTCATTTCTGCCTTTATGCCCGAAATTAAGTGGAATTTCTGCCTTTTTGACCCGAAATAAGTGTAATTTCTTCAATTTTAACCAAAAATTATGGATTTCATCTTTTTGCCCCAAAATAAGGGGAATTTCTGCCATTTTGCCTGAAATATTTGAAATTTCTGCAATTTTACCCCAAAATAAGGGGAATTTCTGCCTTTGCCCCAAAATTAAGGGAATTTCTGCAATTTTGCTCCAAAATACACGGAATTTCTGCCTCTTTGCCCGAAAATAAGGAGAATGCAAACCTTTTTGCCATACAAAAGAGAAATTTTTTCATTTTTGCTTCAAAAGAAGAGGAATTTGTGCCATTTTGCCTCTAAATAAGTGGAATTTCTGAGTTTTGCCCCAAAATGAAAAGAATTTCCATCTTTTTGCCCCAACATATAGGGAATTTCTGCCTTTTTGCCCCACAATTCGGGGCATTTCTGCAATTTTGCTCCAAAATACGGAGAATTTCTGCCTTTTTGCCCGAAAATATAGGGAATGTATACCTTTTTGCCATAAAAAAGGGAAATTTCTTCATTTTTGCCAGAAAATAAGGAAATTTTCCGCCTTTTTGACTCAAAATAAGTGCAATTTCTGCCTTTTCCCCAATAATAAACGAAATTTCTGTCTTTTTGCCCCAACATTAGGGGAATTTCTGATTTTTGCCCGAAAATAAGGGGAATTTCAGCCTTCTTGCCTCAAAATATGGGGAATTTCTGCCTTTTTGTCCCAAAATAAGAAAAATTTCTGCAATTTTGTACCAAAATAATAGAAATTTCTGCCTTTTTGCCCCAAAATAAGAAAATTTCTGCAATTTTTCTGAAATAAGTGAAATTTTTGCAATTTTACCCCAAAATAAAGGAAATTTCTGCAATTTTGCCCAAATGTAAAGGAAATTTCCTCAATTTTGCCCCAAAATAAGGGGAATTTCTGACTTTTTGCCCCCTAAAAAAGGAGATTTTCTGTCTTTTTGCCCCAAAATAAGGAGAATTCCTGCCTTTTTGCCTGAAAATTATGAGAATTTCTGCAATTTTGCTTCAAAATACGGGGAATTTCTGCCTTTTAGCACCAAAATAAAGGGATTTTCTGTATTTTCCCCCAATATTTGGGGAATTTCTGCATTTTACCTCTAAATAAGGGGAATTTCTGCATTTTACCTCAAAATAAAAAAAATTTCTGCCTTTTGCCCCAAAATATGTGGAATTTCTGCCTTTTTTTCCAAAATAAAGAAAATTTCTTCAATTTTGTACCATAATATAAGAAATTTCTGTTTTTGCTACAGAATAAGGAGAATTTCTGACTTTTTACTCTGAAATAAATGAAATTTCAGCAATTTTGCCCGAAAATAAGGAAAATTTGTGCCTTTTTGCCCCAAAATGAGGGGAATTTCTACCTTTTGCCCCAAAATATGGGGAATTTCAGCATTTTACCTCAAAATAAGGGGAATTTCAGCCTTTTTGCACCAAAATATGGAGAATTTCTGCCTTTTTGCCCCAAAAGAAAGGGAATTTCTGCATTTTTGCACCAATATTAAGAGAATTTCTGCAATTTTGCTCCAAAATAAAGGGAATTTCTGCCTTTTTGCCCGAAATTAAGTGGAATTTCTGCCTTTTTGTCCCGAAATACGTGAAATTTCTTCAATTTTAGCCAAAAATTATGGATTTCATCTTTTTGCCCCCAAATAAGGAGAATTTCTGCAATTTAGCCCTGAAATATTTGAAATTTCTGCAATTTTACCCCAAAATAAAAGAAATTTCTGCCTTTTGCCCCAAAATTAGGGTAATTTCTGCAATTTTGCTCCAAAATACAGGGAATTTCTGCTTTTTTGCCCGAAAATAAAGAGAATGCATAGCTTTTTGCCATAAAAAAGGGAAATTTCTTCATTTTTCCTCCAAAATAAGAGGAATTTCTGCCATTTTGCCTCTAAATAAGTGGAATTTCTGAGTTTTGCCCCCAAATATAAAGAATTTCTGTATTTTTACCCCAACATATAGAGAATTTCTGCCTTTTTGCCCCACAATTAGAAGATTTTCTGAAATTTTCCTCCAAAATACGGGGAATTTCTGCTCTTTTGCCCGAAAATAAGGAGAATGCATACCTTTTTGCCATAAAAAAGCGAAATTTCTTCATTTTTGCTCCAAAATGAGGGGAATTTCTGCCTTTTTTCTTATAAATAAGTGGAATTTCTGACTTTTTCCCCAAAAACAAAGAGAATTTCTGTCTTTTTTGCCCTAAAATATTAAAAATTTTTGACTTATTACCCTGAAATAAGTGAAATTTCTGCAATTTTGCCTCAAAATAAAGTAAATGCCTGCAATTTTGCCACAAAATAAAAAAATTTCTGCCTTTTTGCCCCCAAATACTGGAAATTTCAGCCTTTTTACCTCAAAATAAGGGGAATTTCTGCATTTTTTGCCACAAAATATTAGGAATTTGTGCCTTTTTGTCCCAAAATAAGGAAAATTTCTGCCTTTTTTCCCTGAAATAAATGAAAATTCTGCAATTTTGCCCATAAATAAGTTAAATTTATGCAATTTTACCCAAAAGTAAGGGGAATTTCTGATTTTTGCCCTAAAATAAAGGGAAGTTCTGCCTTTTGCCCTAAAATTAGGGGATTTTCTGCAATTTTGTTCCAAATACGGGGAATTTTTGCCTTTTTGTCTGAAAATAAGGGGAATGCATACCTTTTTGCCATGAAAAAGCAAAATTTCTTCATTTTTGCTCCAAAATAAGAGGAATTTCTGCCTTTTTGCCTCAAAATAAGTGGAATTTCTGTCTTTTCCCCCACCAAAAAAGGTAATTTCTGTCTTTTTTGCCCCAAAATAAAGAAAATTTCTGACTTATTACCCTGAAATAAGTGAAATTTCTGCAATTTTGCCCCAAAATAAGGGAAATTTCTGCCTTTTTGCCCTGAAATATGTGAAATTTCTGCAAATTTACCCCAAAATTAGGTGATTTTCTGCCTTTTTGCCCCAAAATAATAGGAATTTCTGCATTTTTGCCGCAAAATAAGAAAAAATTTTGCTTTTTTTCTCTGAAATAACAGAAATTTCTGCAATTTTGCTCTAAAACAAGTGAAATTTCTGAGTTTTGCCCCAAAAAAAGGAGAATTTCTGTCTTTTTGCCCCAACATATGGGGAATTTCTGCCTTTTTGCCCCACAATTAGGGGAATTTCTGCAATTTTGCTCCAAAATACGGAGAATTTTTGCATTTTGCCCGAAAATAAAGGGAATGTATACCTTTTTGCCATAAAAAAGGGAAATTTCGTCATTTTTGCCCGAAATTAAGGAAATTTTACGCCTTTTTGACTCAAAATAAGTGCAATTTCTGCCTTTTCCCCAAAAATAAACGAAATTTCTGTTTTTTTCCCCAACATAAGGGGAATTTCTGACTTTTTGCCCAAAAATAAGGGGAATTTCAGACCTTTTGCCCCAAAATATGGGGAATTTCTGCCTTTTTGCCCCAAAATAAGAAAAATTTCTGCAATTTTGTAACAAATAATAGAAATTTCTGCCTTTTTGTCCCAAAATAAAAAAATTTCTGCATTTTTTTCTGATATAAGTGAAATTTCTGCAATTTTGACCCAAAATAAGGGAAATTTCTGCAATTTTGCCCAAATGTAAAGGAAATTTCTGCAATTTTGCCCCAAAATAAGGGGAATTTCTGACTTTTTGCCCCCGAAAAAAAGAGATTTTCTGTCTTTTTGCCCAAAAATAAGGAGAATTTCTGCAATTTTGCTTCAAAATACGGGGAATTTCTGCTTTTTAGCCCCAAAATAAAGGGAATTTCTGCATTTCCGCCCAGTATTTGGGGAATTTCAGCATTTTACCTCTAAATAAGGGGAATTTCTGCATTTTACCTCAAAATAAAAAGAATTTCTGCCTTTTGCCCCAAAATATGGGGAATTTCTGCCTTTTTGTTTCAAAATAAGTAAAATTTCTTCAATTTTGTACCATAATCAAAGAAATTTCTGCTTTTTGCCCCAAAATAAGGGGAATTTCTGACTTTTTACCCTGAAATAAATGAAATTTCTGCAATTTCCCCGAAAATAAGGGAAATTTGTGCCTTTTTGCCCCAAAATGAGGGGAATTTCTGCCTTTTGCCCCAAAATATGGGGAATTTTAGAATTTTACCTCAAAATAAGGGGAATTTCAGCCTTTTTGCACCAAAATATGGAGAATTTCTGCTTTTTTGTCCCAAAATAAAGGGAATTTCTGCATTTTTGCAACAATATTAAGGGAATTTCTGCAATTTTGCTCCAAAATACGGGTCATTTCTGCTTTTTTGCCCGAAATTAAGTGGAATTTCTGCCTTTTTGTCCCGAAATAAGTGAAATTTCCTCAATTTTAGCCAAAAATTATGGATTTCATCTTTTTGCCCCAAAATAAGGGGAATTTCTGCCATTTTGCCTTGAAATATTTAAAATTTCTGCAATTTTACCCCAAAATAAGGGGAATTTCTGCCTTTTTCTCCAAAATTAGGCGAATTTCTGCAATTTTACTCCAAAATACGGGGAATTTCTGCCTTTTTGCCCGAAAATAACGGGAATGCATACTTTTTTCCATAAAAAAGGGAAATTTCTTCATTTTTGCTTCAAAATAAGGGGAATTTCTGCCTTTTTGCCTCTTAATAAGTGGAATTTCTGTCTTTTCCCCCGAAAACAAACGGAATTTCTGTCTTTTTTGCCCCAAAATAAGGAAAATTTCTGACTTATTACCCTGAAATAACTGAAATTCTGCAATTTTGCCCCAAAATAAGGGAAATTTCTGCCTTTTTGCCCTGAAATATGTGAAATTTCTGCAATTTTACCCCAAAATAAGGGGAATTTCTGCCTTTTGCCCCAAAATAATGGGAATTTCTGCCTTTTTGCCCCAAAATAAGAAAAATTTTTGCATTTTTTCTCTGAAATAACTGAAATTTCTGCAATTTTGCCCTAAAATAATTAAAATTTTTGAGTTTTGCTCTAAAATAAAGAGAATTTCTCTCTTTTTGCCCCAACATATAGGGAATTTCTGCCTTTTTGCCCCACAATTAGGGGAATTTCTGCAATTTTGCTCCAAAATACGGGGAATTTTTTGCCTTTTTGCCCGAAAATAAAGGGAATGTATAACTTTTTGCCATAAAAAAGGAAAATTTCTTCATTTTTGCCCGAAAATAAGGAAATTTTCCGCCTTTTTGAGTCAAAATAAATGCAATTTCTGCCTTTTCCCCAAAAATAAACGAAATTTCTTTCTTTGTGCCCCACCACAAGGGGAATTTCTGTTTTTTGCCCGAAAATAAGGGGAATTTCAGCGTTTTTGCCCCAAATTAGAAAAATTTCTGCAATTTTGTACCAAAATAATAGAAATTTCTGCTTTTTTGCCACAAAATAAGAAAATTTCTGCATTTTTTCTGAAATAAGTGAAATTTCTGCAATTTTGCCCCCAAATAAGGGAAATTTCTGCAATTTTGCCCAAATGTAAATGAAATTTCTGCAATTTTGCCCCAAAATAAGGGGAATTTCTGACTTTTTGCCCTCTAAAAAAGTAGATTTTCTGTCTTTTTGCCCCAAAATAAGGAGAATTTCTGCCTTTTTGCCTGAAAATTATGAGAATTTCTGCGATTTTGCTTCAAAATATGGGGAATTTCTGCCTTTTAGCACCAAAATAAAGGGAATTTCTGCATTTTCCCCCAATATTGGGAAATTTCTGCATTTTACCTCTAAATAAGGGAAATTTCTGCATTTTACCTCAAAATAAGAAGAATTTCTGCCTTTTGCCCCAAAATATGGAGAATTTCTGCCTTTTTGTTCCAAAATAAGAAAAATTTCTTCAATTTTGTTCCATAATAAAATAAATTTCTGCTTTTTGCTTCAAAATAAGGGGAATTTCTGACTTTTTACACTGAAATAAATGAAATTTCAGCAATTTTGCCTGAAAATAAGGGAAATTTGTGACTTTTTACCCCAAAATGAGGGGAATTTCTGCCTTTTGCCCCAAAATATGGGGAATTTCAGCATTTGACCTCAAAATAAGGGGAATATTAGCCTTTTTGCACCAAAATATGGAGAATTTCTGCCTTTTTGCCCCAAAATAAAGGGAATTTCTGCATTTTTGCACCAATATTAAGGGAATTTCTGCAATTTTGCTCCAAAATAAAGAGATTTTCTTCCTTTCATTTTTGCTCCAAAATAAGAGGAATTTCTGCCATTTTGCCTCTAAATAAGTGGAATTTCTGAGTTTTGCCCCCAAATATAAAGAATTTCTGTATTTTTACCCCAACATATAGAGAATTTCTGCCTTTTTGCCCCACAATTAGGGGATTTTCTTAAATTTTGCTCCAAAATATGGGGAATTTCTGCCCTTTTGCCCGAAAATAAGGGGATTGCATACCTTTTTGCCATAAAAAAAAAGAAATTTCTTCATTTTTGCTCCAAAATGAGGGGAATTTCTGCCTTTTTTCCTCTAAATAAGTGGAATTTCTGACTTTTTCTCCAAAAACAAAGAGAATTTCTGTCTTTTTTGCCCTCAAATAAGGAAAATTTATGACTTATTACCCTGAAATAAGTAAAATTTCTGCAATTTTGCCCCAAAATAAAGTAAATTCCTGCAATTTTGCCCCAAAATAAAAAAAATTCTGCCTTTTTGCCCCCAAATACGGGAAATTTCAGCCTTTTTACCTCAACATAAGGGGAATTTCTGCATTTTTGCCAAAAAAAAATTAGGAATTTGTGCCTTTTTTCCCAAAATAAGGAAATTTTCTGCCTTTTTTCCCTGAAATAAGTGAAAATTCTGCAATTTTGCCCATAAATAAGTTAAATTTCTGCAATTTTGCCCCAAAATAAATGAAATTTCTGGAATTTTGCCCCAAAGTAAGGCGAATTTCTGATTTTTGCCCCAAAATAAAGAGAATTTCTGCCTTTTGCCCCAAAATTAGGGGAATTTCTGCAATTTTGCTCCAAAATACGGTGAATTTCTGCCTTTTTGCCCGAAAATAAGGGGATTGCATAACTTTTTGCCATAAAAAAGGGAAATTTCTTCATTTTTGCTCCAAAATAAGGGGGAATTTCTGCCTTTTTGCCTCTAAATAAATGGAATTTCTGTATTTTCCCCCCCAAAAAAGGTAATTTCTGTATTTTTGCCCCAAAAAAAAAAATTTCTTACTTATTACCCTGAAATAATTGAAATTTCTGCAATTTTGCCCCAAAATAATGGAAATTTCTGTATTTTGCTGTGAAATTTCTGCAATTTTACCCCAAAATAAGGTGAATTTCTGCCTTTTGCCCCAAAATAATGGGAATTTCTGCCTTTTTGCCCCAAAATAGGAAAAATTTTTGCTTTTTTTCTCTGAAATAACTGAAATTTCTGCAATTTTGCCCTAAAATAAGTGAAATTTCTGAGTTTTGCCCCAAAATAAGGAGAATTTCGGTCTTTTTGCCCCAACATATAGGGAATTTCTGCCTTTTTGCCCTACAATTAGGGGAATTTCTGCAATCTTGCTTCAAAATACGGGGAATTTCTGAATTTTTGCCCGAAAATAAAGGGAATGTATACCTTTATGCCATAAAAAAAGGAAATTTCTTCATTTTTGCCCGAAAATAAGGAAATTTTCTGCCTTTTTGACTAAAAATAAGTGCAATTTCTGCCTTTACCCCAAAAATAAACGAAATTTCTGTCTTTTGGCCCACACATAAGGGGAATATCTGAATTTTTGCCTGAAAATAAGGGGAATTTCAGCCTTTTTACCCCAAAATATGGGGAATTTCTGCATTTTTGCCCCAAAATAAGAAAAATTTCTGCAATTTTGTAACAAAATAAAAGAAATTTCTGCCTTTTTGCCCCAAAATAAGAAAATTTCTGCATTTTGTCTGAAATAAGAGAAATTTCTGCAATTTTTCCCAAATGTAAAGGAAATTTCTGCAATTTTGCCCCAAAATAAGGGGAATTTCTGCATTTTTGCACCAATATTAAGGGAATTTCTGCAATTTTGCCTCTAAATAAAGGGAATTTCTGCCTTTTTGCCCGAAATTAAGGGGAATTTCTGCCTTTTTGTCCCGAAATAAGTGAAATTTCTTCAATTTTAGCCAAAAATTAGGGATTTCAGCTTTTTGCCCCAAAATAAGGGGAATTTCTGCCATTTTGCCCTGAAATATTTGAAATTTCTGCAATTTTACCCCAAAATAAGGGGATTTTCTGCCTTTTGCCCCAAAATTAGGGGAATTTCTGCAATATTGCTCCAAAATACAGGGAATTTCTTCCTTTTTGCCCGAAAATAAAGAGAATGCATACCTTTTTGCCATAAAAAAAGGGAAATTTCTTCATTTTTGCTCCAAAATAAGAGGAATTTCTGCCATTTTGCCTCTAAATAAGTGGAATTTCTGAGTTTTGACCCAAAATAAAAAGAATTTCTGTATTTTTGCCCCAACATATAGAGAATTTCTGCCTTTTTGCCCCACAATTAGGGGATTTTCTGAAATTTTGCTCCAAAATACGGGGAATTTCAGCCTTTTTGCCCGAAAATAAAAGGAATGCATACCTTTTTGCCATAAAAAAGAGAAATTTCTTTATTTTTGCTCAAAAATAAAAGGAATTTCTGCCTTTTTTCCTCTAAATAAGTGGAATTTCTTACTTTTTCCCCAAAAACAAAGAGAATTTCTGTCTTTTTTGCCCTAAAATAAAGAAAATTTTTGACTTATTACCCTGAAATAAGTGAAATTTCTGCAATTTTGCCCCAAAATAAAGTAAATTCCTGCAATTTTGTCCCAAAATTAAAAAAAATTTCTGCCTTTTTGCCCCCAAATACGAGAAATTTCAGCCTTTTTACCTCAAAATAAGGGGAATTTCTGCATTTTTGCCACAAAATATTAGGAATTTGTGCCTTTTGCTCCAAAATAAGAAAAATTTCTGCCTTTTTTCCCTGTAATAAGTGAAAATTCTGCAATTTTGCCCATAAATAAGTTAAATTTCTGCAATATTGCCCCAAAATAAAGAAAATTTCTGGAATTTTGCCCCGCAGTAAGGGGAATTTCTGATTTTTGCCCAAAAATAAAAAGAATTTCTGCCTTTTTCCCCAAAATTAGGGGAATTTCTGCATTTTTGCTCCAAAATACGGTGAATTTCTGCCTTTTTGCCCGAAAATAAGGGGAATGCATACCTTTTTGCCTTAAAAAAGGGAAATTTCTTCATTTTTGCTCCAAAATAAGGGGAATTTCTGCCTTTTTGCCTCTAAATAAGTGGAATTTCTGTATTTTCCACCCCAAAAAAGGTAATTTCTGTATTTTTGCCCCAAAATAAAGAAAATTTCTGACTTATTACCCTGAAATAAGTGAAATTTCTGCAATTTTGCCCCAAAATTAGGGAAATTTCTGTCTTTTTGCCGTGAAATTTCTGCAATTTTACCCCAAAATAAGGTGAATTTCTGCTTTTTTGCCCCAAAATAATGGGAATTTCTGCCTTTTTGCCCCAAAATAAGAAAAATTTTTGCTTTTTTTCTCTGAAATAACTGAAATTTCTGCAATTTTGCCCTAAAATATGTGAAATTTCTGAGTTTTGCCCCAAAATAAGGAGAATTTCGGTCTTTTTGCCCCAACATATAGGGAATTTCTGCCTATTTGCTCCACAATTAGAGGAATTTCTGCAATTTTGCTCCAAAATACGGGGAATTTCTGCATTTTTGCCCGAAAATAAAGGGAATGTATACCTTTTTGCCATTAAAAAGGGAAATTTCTTCATTTTTGCCCGAAAATAAGGAAATTTTCCTTCTTTTTGACTCAAAATAAGTGCAATTTCTGCCTTTACCCCAAAAATAAACGAAATTTCTGTCTTTTGGCCCACACATAAGGGGAATATCTGAATTTTTGCCTGAAAATAAGGGGAATTTCAGCCTTTTTACCCCAAAATATGGGGAATTTCTGCATTTTTGCCCCAAAATAAGAAAAATTTCTGCAATTTTGTAACAAAATAAAAGAAATTTCTGCCTTTTTGCCCCAAAATAAGAAAATTTCTGCATTTTTTCTGAAATAAGAGAAATTTCTGCAATTTTGCCCAAATGAAAAGGAAATTTCTGCAATTTTGCCCCAAAATAATAGGTATTTCTGCATTTTTGCACCAATATTAAGGGAATTTCTGCAATTTTGCTCCAAAATAAGGGTAATTTCTGCCTTTTTGCCCGAAATTAAGGGGAATTTCTGCCTTTTTGTCCCGAAATAAGTGAAATTTCTTCAATTTTAGCCAAAAATTAGGGATTTCATCTTTTTGCCCCAAAATAAGGGGAATTTCTGCCATTTTGCCCTGAAATATTTGAAATTTCTGCAATTTTACCCCAAAATAAGGGGATTTTCTGCCTTTTGCCCCAAAATTAGGGGAATTTCTGCAATATTGCTCCAAAATACAGGGAATTTCTTCCTTTTTGCCCGAAAATAAAGAGAATGCATACCTTTTTGCCATAAAAAAGGGAAATTTCTTCATTTTTGCTCCAAAATAAGAGGAATTTCTGCCATTTTTCCTCTAAATAAGTGGAATTTCTGAGTTTTGCCCCAAAATAAAAAGAATTTCTGTATTTTTGCCCCAACATATAGAGAATTTCTGCCTTTTTGCCCCACAATTAGGGGATTTTCTGAAATTTTGCTCCAAAATACGGGGAATTTCAGCCTTTTTGCCCGAAAATAAAAGGAATGCATACCTTTTTGCCATAAAAAAGAGAAATTTCTTTATTTTTGCTCAAAAATAAAAGGAATTTCTGCCTTTTTTCCTCTAAATAAGTGGAATTTCTTACTTTTTCCCCAAAAACAAAGAGAATTTCTGTCTTTTTTGCCCTAAAATAAAGAAAATTTTTGACTTATTACCCTGAAATAAGTGAAATTTCTGCAATTTTGCCCCAAAATAAAGTAAATTCCTGCAATTTTGTCCCAAAATTAAAAAAAATTTCTGCCTTTTTGCCCCCAAATACGAGAAATTTCAGCCTTTTTACCTCAAAATAAGGGGAATTTCTGCATTTTTGCCACAAAATATTAGGAATTTGTGCCTTTTGCCCCAAAATAAGAAAAATTTCTGCCTTTTTTCACTGTAATAAGTGAAAATTCTGCAATTTTGCCCATAAATAAGTTAAATTTCTGCAATATTGCCCCAAAATAAAGAAAATTTCTGGAATTTTGCCCCGCAGTAAGGGGAATTTCTGATTTTTGCCCAAAAATAAAAAGAATTTCTGCCTTTTTCCCCAAAATTAGGGGAATTTCTGCATTTTTGCTCCAAAATACGGTGAATTTCTGCCTTTTTGCCCGAAAATAAGGGGAATGCATACCTTTTTGCCTTAAAAAAGGGAAATTTCTTCATTTTTGCTCCAAAATAAGGGGAATTTCTGCCTTTTTGCCTCTAAATAAGTGGAATTTCTGTATTTTCCACCCCAAAAAAGGTAATTTCTGTATTTTTGCCCCAAAATAAAGAAAATTTCTGACTTATTACCCTGAAATAAGTGAAATTTCTGCAATTTTGCCCCAAAATTAGGGAAATTTCTGTCTTTTTGCCGTGAAATTTCTGCAATTTTACCCCAAAATAGGGTGAATTTCTGCTTTTTTGCCCCAAAATAATGGGAATTTCTGCCTTTTTGCCCCAAAATAAGAAAAATTTTTGCTTTTTTTCTCTGAAATAACTGAAATTTCTGCAATTTTGCCCTAAAATATGTGAAATTTCTGAGTTTTGCCCCAAAATAAGGAGAATTTCGGTCTTTTTGCCCCAACATATAGGGAATTTTTGCCTATTTGCTCCACAATTAGAGAAATTTCTGCAATTTTGCTCCAAAATACGGGGAATTTCTGCATTTTTGCCCGAAAATAAAGGGAATGTATACCTTTTTGCCATTAAAAAGGGAAATTTCTTCATTTTTGCCCGAAAATAAGGAAATTTTCCTTCTTTTTGACTCAAAATAAGTGCAATTTCTGCCTTTACCCAAAAAATAAACGAAATTTCTGTCTTTTGGCCCCCACATAAGGGGAATATCTGAATTTTTGCCTGAAAATAAGGGGAATTTCAGCCTTTTTGCCCCAAAATATGGGGAATTTCTGCATTTTTGCCCCAAAATAAGAATCATTTCTGCAATTTTGTACCAAAATAAAAGAAATTTCTGCCTTTTTGCCCCAAAATAAGAAAATTTCTGCATTTTTTCTGAAATAAGAGAAATTTCTGCAATTTTGCCCAAATGAAAAGGAAATTTCTGCAATTTTGCCGTAAAATAATAGGTATTTCTGCATTTTTGCACCAATATTAAGGGAATTTCTGCAACTTTGCTCCAAAATAAGGGTAATTTCTGCCTTTTTGCCCGAAATTAAGGGGAATTTCTGCCTTTTTGTCCCGAAATAAGTGAAATTTCTTCAATTTTAGCCAAAAATTAGGGATTTCATCTTTTTGCCCCAAAATAAGGGGAATTTCTCCCATTTTGCCCTGAAATATTTGAAATTTCTGCAATTTTACCCCAAAATAAGGGGATTTCCTGCCTTTTGCCCCAAAATTAGGGGAATTTCTGCAATTTTGCTCCTAAATACAGGGAATTTTTGCCTTTTTGCCCGAAAATAAAGAGAATGCATAACTTTTTGCCATAAAAAAGGGAAATTTCTTCATTTTTGCTCCAAAATAATAGGAATTTCTGCCATTTTGCCTCTAAATAAGTGGAATTTCTTAGTTTTGCCCCAAAATAAAAAGAATTTCTGTATTTTTGCCCCAACATATAGAGAATTTCTGCCTTTTTGCCCCACAATTAGGGGATTTTCTGAAATTTTGCTCCAAAATACGGGGAATTTCAGCCTTTTTGCCCGAAAATAAGGGGAATGCATACCTTTTTGCCATAAAAAAGGGAAATTTCTTCATTTTTGCTCAAAAATAAGAAGAATTTCTGCTTTTTTGCCTCTAAATAAGTGGAATTTCTGTATTTTCCATCCCAAAAAAGGTAATTTCTGTATTTTTGCCCCAAAATAAAGAAAATTTCTGACTTATTACACTGAAATAAGTGAAATTTCTGCAATTTTGCCCCCAAATTAGGGAAATTTCTGTCTTTTTGCCGTGAAATTTCTGCAATTTTACCCCAAAATAAGGTGAATTTCTGCTTTTTTGCCCCAAAATAATGGGAATTTCTGCCTTTTTGCCCCAAAATAAGAAAAATTTTTGCTTTTTTTCTCTGAAATAACTGAAATTTCTGCAATTATGCCCTAAAATAAGTGAAATTTCTGAGTTTTGCCTCAAAATAAGGAGAATTTCTCTATTTTGCCCCAATATACAGAGAATTTCTGCCTTTTTGCCCCACAATTAGGGGATTTTCTGAAATTTTGCTCAAAAATACGGGGAATTTCTGCCTTTTTGCCCGAAAATAAGGGGAATGCATACTTTTTTGCCAAAAAAAGGGAAATTTCTTTATTTTTGCTCAAAAATAAGGGGAATTTCTGCCTTTTTTCCTCTAAATAAGTGGAATTTCTGACTTTTCCCCCAACAACAAAGAAAATTTCTGTCTTTTTTGCCTTAAAATAAGGAAATTTTTTGACTTATTACCCTGAAATAAGTGAAATTTCTGCAATTTTGTCCCAAAATAAAGTAAATTCCTGCAATTTTGCCCCAAAATAAAAAAAAATTCTGCCTTTTTGCCCCCAAATACGGGAAATTTCAGCCTTTTTACCTCAAAATAAGAGGAATTTCTGCATTTTTGCCACAAAATATTAGGAATTTGTGCGTTTTTGCCACAAAATAAGAAATATTTCTGCCTTTTTTCCCTGAAATAAGTGAAAATTCTGCAATTTTGCCCATAAATAAGTTAAAAATCTGCAATTTTGCCCCAAAATAAAGGAAATTTCTGGAATTTTGCCCCAAAGTTAGAGGAATTTCTGATTTTTGCCCATAAATAAAGAGAATTTTTGCCTTTTGCCCCAAAATTCGGGGAATTTCTGCAATTTTGCTCCAAAATACGGTGAATTTCTGCCTTTTTGCCTGAAAATGAGGGGAATAAATACCTTTTTGCCTTAAAAAAGGGAAATTTCTTCATTTTTGCTCGAAAATAAGGAGAATTTCTGCATTTGCCTCTAAATAAGTGGAATTTCTGTATTTTCCCCGCCAAAAAAGGTAATTTCTGTATTTTTGCCCCAAAATAAAGAAAATTTCTGACTTATTACCCTGAAATAATTGAAATTTCTGCAATTTTGCCCCAAAATAAGGGAAATTTCTTTTTTTTTGCCCTGAAATATGTGAAATTCCTAAATTTTACCCCAAAATAACGTGAATTTCTGCCTTTTTGCCCCAAAATAATGGGAATTTCTGCCTTTTTGCCCCAAAATAAGAAAAATTTTTGCTTTTTTTCTCTGAAATAACTGAAATTTTTGCAATTTTGTCCTAAAATAAGTGAAATTTCTGAGTTTTGCCCCAAAATAAAGAGAATTTCTGTCTTTTTGCCCCAACATATTGGGAATTTCTGCCTATTTGCCCCACAATTAGGGGAATTTCTGCAATTTTGCTCCAAAATACGGGGAATTTCTGAATTTTTGCCTGAAAATAAAGGGAATGTATACACTTTTGCCATAAAGAAGGGAAATTTCTTCATCATTTCCCGAAAATAAGGAAATTTTCCACCTTTTTGACTCAAAATAAGTGCAATTTCTGCCTTTACCCTAAAAATAAACGAAATTTCTGTCTTTTTGCCCACACATAAGGAGAATATCCGAATTTTTGCCTAAAAATAAGGGGAATTTCAGCCTTTTTGCCCCAAAATATGGGGAATTTCTGCCTTTTTGCCCCAAAATAAGAATAATTTCTGCAATTTTGTACCAAAATAAAAGAAATTTCTGCCTTTTTGCCCCAAAATATGAAAATTTCTGCATTTTTTCTAAAATAAGTGAAACTTCTGCAATTTTGCCCCAAAATAAGAAAAATTTTTGCAATTTTACCCAAATGTAAAGGAAATTTCTGCAATTTTGCCCCAAAATAAGGGGAATTTCTGACTTTTTGCCCCCGAAAAAAGGAGATTTTCTTTCTTTTGCCCCAAAATAAGGAGAATTTCTGCCTTTTTGCCTGAAAATTATGAGAATTTCTGCAAATTTGCTTCAAAATACGGGGAATTTTTGCCTTTTAGCCTCAAAATAAAGGAAATTTCTGCATTTTACCCCAATATTTTGGGAATTTCTGCATTTTACCTCTAAATAAGGGGAATTTCTGAATTTTACCTCAAAATAAGAAGAATTTCTGCCTTTTGCCCCAAAATATGGGGAACTTCTGCCTTTTTGTTCCAAAATAAGAAAAATTTCTTCAATTTTGTACCATAATAAAAAATTTCTGCTTTTTGCCCCAAAATAATGGGAATTTCTGACTTTTTACCCTGAAATAAATAAAATTTCTGCAATTTTGCCCGAAAATAAGGGAAATTTGTGCCTTTTTGCCCCAAAATGTGGGGAATTTTTGCCTTTTGCTCACAAATATGGGGAATTTCAGCATTTTACCTCAAAATATGGGGAATTTCAGCCTTTTTGCACCAAAATATGGAGAATTTCTGCTTTTTGCCCCAAAATAAAGGGAATTTCTGCATTTTTGCACCAATATTAGTGGAATTTCTGCAATTTTCCTCCAAAATACGGGTCATTTCTGCCTTTTTGCCCAAAATTAAGTAGAATTTCTGCCTTTTTTCCCGAAATAAGTGAAATTTTCTCAATTTTAGCCAAAAATTATGGATTTCATCTTTTTGCCCCAAAATAAGGGGAATTTTTGCCATATTGCCCTGAAATATTTGAAATTTCTGCAATTTTACCCTAAAATAAGGGGAATTTCTGACTTTTGCCCCAAAATTAGGGGAATTTCTGCAATTTTGCTCCAAAATACTGGGAATTTCTGCCTTTTTGCCCGAAAATAAAGAGAATGCATACATTTTGCCATAAAAAAGGGAAATTTCTTCATTTTTGCTCCAAAATAAGAGGAATATCTGCCATTTTGCCTCTAAATAAGTGGAATTTCTTAGTTTTGCCCCAAAATAAAAAGAATTTCTGTCTTTTTGCTTCAACATAGAGAGAATTTCTGCCGTTTTCCACCACAATTAGGAAATTTTCTGAAATTTTGCTCCAAAATACGGGGAATTTTTGACTTTTTGCCCGAAAATAAGGGGAATGCATAACTTTTTGCCATAAAAAAGAGAAATTTCTTCATTTTTGCTCCAAAATAAGGAAAATTTCTGCCTTTTTGCCTCTAAATATGTGGAATTTCTGTCTTTTTCCCCCAAAACAAAAAGAATTTCTGTTTGTTTTTTGCCCCAAAATAAGGAAAATTTCTGACTTATTACCCTGAAATAAGTGAAATTTCTCCAATTTTGCCCCAAAATAAAAGAAATTTCTGCCTTTTTGCCCCGAAATATGTGACATTTTTGCAATTTTAACCCAAAATAAGGTGAATTTCTGCCCTTTTGCCCCAAAATGATGGGAATTTCTGCCTTTTTGCCCCAAAATAAGAAAAATTTTTGCTTTTTTTCTCTGAAATAAGTGAAATTTCTGCAATTTTGCCCTAAAATAATGGAAATATCTGCAATTTTTCCCCATGATAAGGGAAATTTCTGCAATTTTGCCCCAAATAAGGGGAATTTCTGTTTTTTGCCCCCAAATAAGGGAAATTTCTGCAATTTTGCCGTAAAATAAGGGGAATTTCTGCCTTTTGCCCCAAAATAAGGAGAATATCTGCCTTTTTGCCCCAAAATAAAGAAAATTATCGTATTTTTTACCCCAAAATTAGGTGAATTTCTGCAATTTTGCTCCTAAATACGGGGATTTTCTGCCTTTTTCGCCGAAAATAAAGGAAATTTCTTCCATTTTGCCGCGAAATAAGTGAAATTTCTGAAGTTTTACCCCAAAATAAGGGGAATTTCTGCCTTTTTGCCTCAAAATTAGGGAAATTTCTGCAATTTTGCTCCAAAATACGGGGAATTTCTACTTTTTTGCCCGAAAATAAAGGGAATGTATACCTTTTGCCATAAAAAAGGGATTTTCTTCATTTTTGCCCCAAATAAGGGGATTTTCCGCCTTTTTTACTCAAAATAATTGCAATTTCTGCATTTTTCCCAAAAATAAACGAAATTTCTGTCTTTTTGCCCCAAAATAAGGGGAATTTCTGACTTTTTGCCCGAAAATAAGGGGAATTTCAGCCTTTTTACCTCAAAATAAGGGGAATTTCCACCTTTTTGCCCCAAAATATGGAGAATCTCTGCCTTTTTGCCCCAAAATAAGAAAAATTTCTGAAATTTTATACCAAAATAAAAGAAATTTCTGCCTTTTTGCCCCAAAATAAAAAAATTTCTGCCTTTTTTTTAAAATAAGTTAAAGTTCTGCAATTTTGCCCCAAATTAAGGGAAATTTCTGCAATTTTGCCCAAATGTAAAGGAAATTTCTGCAATTTTGCCCCAAAATAAAGGGAATTTCTGACTTTTTGCTCCCAAAAAAAGGCGATTTTCTGTCTTTTTGCCCCAAAATAAGAAGAATTTCTTTTTTTTGGCCGAAAATTATGAAAATTTCTGCAATTTTGCCACAAAATACAGGAAATTTCTGATTTTTAGCCCCAAAATAAAGGGAATTTCTGCATTTTACCTCTAAATAAAAAGAATTTCTGCATTTTACCTCAAAATAAGAAGAATTTCTGCCTTTTGCCCCAAAATATGGGGAATTTCTGACTTTTTGTTTCAAAATAAGTAAAATTTCTTCAATTTTGAACCATAATAAAATAAATTTCTGCTTTTTGCCCCAAAATAAGGAGAATTTCTGACTTTTTGCCCTGAAATAAATGAAATTTCTGCAATTTTGTCCGAAAATAAGGGAAATTTGTGCCTTTTTGCCCCAAAATAAGAGGAATTTTTGCCTTTTGCCCCAAAATATGGGGAATTTCAGCATTTTACCTCAAAATAAGGGAAATTTCAGCCTTTTTGCACAAAAATATGGAGAATTTCTGCCTTTTTGCCCCAAAATGAAGGGAATTTCTGCATTTTTGCACAAATATTAGGGGAATTTCTGCAATTTTGCTCCAAAATACGGGTCATTTCTGCCTTTTTGCCCGAAATTAAGTGGAATTTCTGCCTTTTTGTCCCGAAATAAGTGAAATTTCTTCAATTTCAGCCAAAAATTATGGATTTCATCTTTTTGCCCCAAAATAAGGGGAATTTCTGCCATTTTGCCCTGAAATATTTGAAATTTTTTCAATTTTACCCCAAAGTAAGGGGAATTTCTGCCTTTTGTCCCCAAATTAGGGGAATTTCGGCAATTTTGCCCCAAAATACGGGGAATTTCTCCCTTTTAGCCCCAAAATAAAGGGAATTTCTGCATTTTACCTCTAAATAAGGGGAATTTCTGCATTTTACCTCAAAATAAGAAGAATTTCTGCCTTTTGCCCCAAAATACTAGGAATTTCTGCCTTTTTGTTCCAAAATAAGGAAAATTTCTTCAATTTTGTACCATAATAAAAGAAATTTCTGCTTTTTGCACCAAAATAATGGGAATGTCTTACTTTTTGCCCTGAAATAAATGAAATTTCTGCTATTTTGCCCAAAAATAAGGGAAATTTGTGCCATTTTGCCCCAAAATAAGGAAAAGTTCTGCCTTTGCCCCAAAATATGGGGAATTTCAGCATTTTACCTCAAAATAAGGGGAATTTGAGCCTTTTTGCACCAAAATATGGAGAATTTCTGCCTTTTTGCCCCAAAATAGAGGGAATTTCTGCATTTTTGCACCAATATTACGGAAATTTCTTCAATTTTGCTCCAAAATACGGGTCATTTCTGCCTTTTTGCCGGAAAGTAAGTGGAATTTCTGCCTTTTTGTCCCGAAATAAGTGAAATTTCTTCAATTTCAGCCAAAAATTATGGATTTCATCTTTTTGCCCCAAAATAAGGGGAATTTCTGCCATTTTGCCCTGAAATATTTGAAATTTTTTCAATTTTACCCCAAAGTAAGGGGAATTTCTGCCTTTTGTCTGCAAATTAGGGGAATTTCGGCAATTTTGCCCCAAAATACGGGGAATTTCTCCCTTTTAGCCCCAAAATAAAGGGAATTTCTGCATTTTACCTCTAAATAAGGGGAATTTCTGCATTTTACCTCAAAATAAAAAGAATTTCTGCCTTTTGCCCCAAAATACTAGGAATTTCTGCCTTTTTGTTCCAAAATAAGGAAAATTTCTTCAATTTTGTACCATAATAAAAGAAATTTCTGCTTTTTGCACCAAAATAATGGGAATGTCTTACTTTTTGCCCTGAAATAAATGAAATTTCTGCTATTTTGCCCAAAAATAAGGGAAATTTGTGCCATTTTGCCCCAAAATAAGAAAAAGTTCTGCCTTTGCCCCAAAATATGGGGAATTTCAGCATTTTACCTCAAAATAAGGGGAATTTGAGCCTTTTTGCACCAAAATATGGAGAATTTCTGCCTTTTTGCCCCAAAATAGAGGGAATTTCTGCATTTTTGCACCAATATTACGGAAATTTCTTCAATTTTGCTCCAAAATACGGGTCATTTCTGCCTTTTTGCCGGAAAGTAAGTGGAATTTCTGCCTTTTTGTCCCGAAATAAGTAAAATTTCTTCAATTTTAGCCAAAAATTAGGGATTTCATTTTTTGCCCCAAAATAAGGGGAATTTCTGCCATTTTGCCCTAAAATATTTGAAATTTCTGCAATTTTACCCCGAAATAATGGAAATTTCTGCCTTTTTGCCCCAAAATAAGGGGAATTTCAGCTTTATTACCTCAAAATAAGGGAAATTTCTGCATTTTTGCCATAAAATATAAGGAATTTCTGCCTTTTTGCACCATAATAAGGAAAATTTCTGCAATTTTTTTACACTTTTTACCTGAAAATAAGTGAATTTTCTGCAATTTTGCCCCAAAATAAGGTAAATTCCTGCAATTTTGCCCCAAAATAAAGGAAATTTCTGAAATTTTGCCCAAAATAAGGGGAACTTCTGATTTTTGCCCAAAAATAAAGGGAATTTCTGCCTTTTGCCCCAAAATTAGGGGAATTTCTGCAATTTTGCTCCAAAATACGGGGAATTTCTGCTTTTAAGCCCGAAAATAAGGGGAATGCATACCTTTTGCCATTAAAAAGGGAAATTTCTTTATTTTTGCTCCAAAATAAGAGGAATTTCTGCCATTTTGCCTCTAAATAAGTGGAATTTCTGAGTTTTGCCCCAAAATAAGGAGAATTTCTGTATTTTGCCCCAACATATAGAGAATTTCTGCCTTTTTGCCCCACAATTAGGGGATTTTCTGCAATTTTGCTTCAAAATACGGGGAATTTCTGCTTTTTTGCCCGAAAATAAGGGGAATGCATACCTTTTTGCAATAAATAGGGAAATTTCTTCATTTTTGCTCCAAAATAAGAGGAATTTCTGCCATTTTGCCTCAAAATAAGTGGAATTTCTGAGTTTTGCCCCAAAATAAGAAGCATTTCTGTATTTTGCTCCAACATATAAAGAATTTCTGCCTTTTTTCCCCACAATTAGGGGATTTTCTGCAATTTTGCTCCAAAATACGGGGAATTTCTGCTTTTTTGCCCGAAAATAAGGGGAATGCATACCTTTGTGCAATAAAAAAGGGAAATTTCTTCATTTTTGCTCCAAAATAAGAGGAATTTCTTCCATTTTGCCTCTAAATAAGTGGAATTTCTGAGTTTTGCCCCAAAATAAGGAGAATTTCTGTATTTTGCCCCAACATATAGAGAATTTCTGCCTTTTTGCCCCACAATTAGGAGATTTTCTGCACTTTTGCTCCAAAATAAGGGGAATTTCTGCCTTTTTGCCTGAAAATAGAGGGAAGGTATACTTTTTGCCATAAAAAAGAGAAATTTCTTCATTTTTACCTCAAAATAAGGGGATTTGCCGCCTTTTTGACTCAAAATAAGTGCAATTTCTGAATTTTCACAAAAATATACGGAATTTCTGTCTTTTTGCCCCAAAATAACGGGAATTTCTGATTTTTGCCCTGAAATAAGTTAAATTTCTAAAATTTTTCCCCAAAATAAGGGAAATGTCTGCATTTTGACCCAAAATAAAAAGAATTTCTGACTTTTTGCCCCAAAATAAGGGGAATTTCAGCCTTTTTACCTCAAAATAAGAGGAATTTCTGCATTTTTGCCACAAAATATGGGAAATTTCTGCCTCTGCCCAAAATAAGAAAAATTTCTACAATTTTGTACCAAAATAAAAGAAATTTCTGCCTTTTCCCACAAAATAAGAAAATTTCTGTTATTTTCCCTGAAATAAGAGAAATTTCTGCAATTTTGCCACAAAATAAGTGAAATTTCTGCAATTTTGCCCCAAAATAAGGGAAATTTCTGGAATTTTGCCCCAAAATAAGGAAAATTTCTGTTTTTTTGCACAAACATATAGGGAATTTCTGCCTGTTTGCCCCACAATTAAAGGAATTTCGGCAATTTTGCTCCAAAATACGGGGAATTTCTGCCTTTTTGCCAGAAAATAAGAAGAATGCATACCTTTTTGCCATAAAAAAGGGAAATTTCTTCATTTTTGCAACAAAATAAGGGGAATTTCTGCTTTTTTTCCTCTAAATAAGTGGAATTTCTGTCTTTCCCCCAAACAAAGGGAATTTCTTTCTTTTTTGCCCCAAAATAAAAAAAATTTCTGACTTATTACCCTGAAATAAGTGAAATTTCTGCAATTTTCCCCCAAAATAAGGGAAATTTCTGCCTTTTGGCCCCCAAATAAGGGGAATTTCAGCCTGTTTACCTCAAAATAAGGGGAATTTCTGCAATTTTGCCCCAAAATAAGGGAAATTTTTGAAATTTTGCACCAAAATAAGTGGAATTTCTGAGTTTTGCCCCAAAATAAGGAGAATTTATGTCTTTTTGCCCCAACATATAGAGAATTTCTGCCTTTTTGCCCCACAATTAGGGGAATTTCTGCAATTTTGCTCCAAAATACGGGGAATTTCTGCTTTTTGCCTGAAAATAAGAAGAATGCATAACTTTCTGCCATAAAAAAAAGAAATTTCTTCATTTATGCTCCAAAATAAGGGGAATTTCTGCTTTTTTGCCCCTAAATAAGTAGAATTTCTGTTTTTTTCCCCAAAATAAAGGGAATTTCTTTCTTTTTTGCCCCAAAATAAGGAAAATTTCTGACTTATTACCCGGAAATAAGTGAAATTTCTGCAATTTTGCCCCAAAATAAGGGAAATTTCTGCCTTTTTGCACCCAAAAAGGGGAATTTCAGCCTTTTTACCTCAAAATAAAAAGAATTTCTGCATTTTTGCTCCAAAATATGGGAAATTTCTGCCTTTTTGCCCCAAAATAAGAAAAATTTCTGCAATTTTGTACCAAAATAAATGAAATTTCTGCCTTTTTGCACTAAAATAAAAAAAATTCTGTTTTTTTTTTCTGAAATAAGTGAAATTTCTGCAATTTTGCCCCAAAATAAGTGAAATTTCTGCAATTTGGGCCCAAAATAAGTGAAATTACTGAAAATTTTCCCCAAAATAAGTGGAATTTCTGAGTTTTGCCCCAAAATAAGGAGAATTTTTGTCTTTTTTGCCCCCAAATAAGAAAAATTTCTGGCATATTACCCTTAAATAAGTGAAATTTCTGCAATTTTTCCCCAAAATAAGGAAAATTTCTGCTTTTTTGCCCCCAAATAAAGGGAATTTCAGCCTTTTTACCTCAAAATAATGGTTATTTCTGTATTTTTGCCCCAAAAAATGGGACATTTCTGCCTTTTTGCCCCAAAATAAGAAAAATTCTGCTTTTTTCCCCTGAAATAAGTGAAATTTCGGCAATTTTGCCCCATAATAAGTGAAATTTCTGCAATTTTGCCCCAAAATAAAAGAAATTTCTGCCTTTTTGCCCCCAAATAAGGGGAATTTCAGCATTTTTACCTCAAAATAAGGGGAATTTCTGCATTTTTGCCACAAAATATTAGGAATTTCTGACTTTTTACTCCAAAAAAGAAAATTTCTGCCTTTTTTTCTGAAATAAGTGAAATTTCTGCAATTTTGCCACAAAGTAAGTGAAATTTCTGCAATTTTGCCCTAAAATAAGAAAAATTTCATGAATTTTGCCCCAAAATAAGTGGAATTTCTGAGTTTTGCCCCAAAATAAAGAGAATTTCTGTCTTTTTGCCCTAACATATAGGGAATTTCTGGCTTTTTGCCCCACAATTAGGAGAATTTATGCAATTTTCCTCCAAAATACGGGGAATTTCTGCTTTTTTGCCCGACAATAAGGGGAATGCATACCTTTTTGCCATAAAAAAGGGAAATTTATTCATTTTTGCTCCAAAATAAAAGGAATTTCTGCCATTTTGCCTCTAAATAAGTGGAATTTCTGAGTTTTGCCCCAAAATAATAAGAATTTCTGTATTTTGCCCCAACATATAGAGAAATTCTGCCTTTTTGCCCCACAATTAGGATATTTTCTGCACTTTTGCTCCAAAATACGGGGAATTTCTGCCTTTTTGCCCGAAAATAAGGGGAATGCATAATTTTTGCCATAAAAAAGGGAAATGTCTTCATTTTTACTCCAAAATAAGGGGAATTTCTGCCTTTTTGCCTCTAAATAAGTGGAATTTCTGTCTTTTTCCCCCAAAACTAAGGGAATTTCTGTCTTTTTTGCCCAAAAATAAGGAAAATTTCTGACTTATTATTCTGAAATAAGTGAAATTTCTGCAATTTTCCCCCTAATAAGGGAAATTTCTGCCTTTTTGCCCTGAAATATGTGAAATATCTGCAATTTTAACCCAAAATATGGTGAATTTCTGCCTTTTTGCCCCAAAATAATGGGATTTTCTGCCTTTTTGCCCCAAAATAAGAAAAATTTTTGCTTTTTTTCTCTGAAATAAGTGAAATTTCTGCAATTTTGCCCTAAAATAAGGGAAATTTCTGCAATTTTTCCCCATAATATGGGAAATTTCTGCAATTTTGCCTCAAAATAATGGGAATTTCTGTTTTTTGACCACAAATAAGGGAAATTTCTGCAATTTGGCCCTAAAATAAGAGGAATTTCTGCCTTTTGCCCCAAAATAAGGAGAATATCTGCCTTTTTGCCCCAAAATAAAGAAAATTACTGTATTTTTTACCACAAAATAAGTGAATTTCTGCAATTTTGCTCCAAAATACGGGGATTTTCTGCCTTTTTCCCCGAAAATAAGGGGAATTTCTGCCACTTTGCCGTGAAATAAGTGAAATTTTTGCCTTTTCACCAAAAATAAATGAAATTTCTGTATTTTTGCCCCAAAATAAGGGGAATTTCTGACTTTTTGCCCGAGAATAAGGGAAATTTTAGCCTTTTTACCTCAAAATAAGGGGAATTTCTTCCATTTTGCCACAAAATAAGAAAATTTCTACCTTTTTTCTGTAATAAGTGAAATTTTTGCAATTTTGCCCAAAATAAAAGAAATTTCTGCAATTTTGCTCAAATGTAAAGGAAATTTCTGCAATTTTGCCCCAAAATAAGGAGAATTTCTGACTTTTTGCTCCCGAATAAAGAAAATTTTCTGTCTTTTTGCTCCAAAATAAGGAGAATTTCTGACTTTTTGCCAGAAAATTATGAGAATTTCTGCAATTTTGCTTCAAAATATGGGGAATTTTTGCCTTTTATCCCCAAAATAAAGGAATTTCTGCATTTTCCCCCAATATTTGGGTAATTTCTGCATTTTACCTCTAAATAAAGGGAATTTCTGCATTTTACCTCAAAATAAGAAGAATTTCTGCCTTTTGCCCCAAAATATGGGGAATTTCTGCCTTTTTGTTCCAAAATAAGGAAAATTTCTTCAATTTTGTACCATAATAAAAGAAATTTCTACTTTTTGCCCCAAAATAATGGGAATTTCTGAATTTTTGCCTTGAAATGAATGAAATTTCTACTATTTTGCCCGAAAATAAGGGAAATTTGTGCCTTTTTGCTTCAAAATAAACGGAATTTCTGCCTTTGCCCCAAAATATGTGGAATTTCACCATTTTACCTCAAAATAAGGGGAATTTCAGCAGTTTTGCACCAAAATATGGAGAATTTCTGCTTTTTTGCCCCAAAATAAATGGAATTTCTGCATTTTTGCCACAAAATATTAAGAATTTCTACATTTTTGCCCCAAAATAAGGAAAATTTCTGCCTTTTTTCCCTGAAATAAGTGAAATTTGTGCAATTTTGCCCCAAAATAAGAGAAATTTTGGATTTTTTCCCCAAAATAAGTGGAATTTCTGAATTATGCCTTTAAATAAGGAGAATTTCTGTTTTTTTGCCCCAACATATTAGGAATTTCTGCATTTTTGCCCAACAATTAGGGGAATTTCTGCAATTTTGCGCCAAAATACGGGGAATTTCTGCCTTTTTGCCCGAAAATTAGGGGAATGCATAACTTTTTGCCATAAAAAAGGGAAATTTTTTCATTTTTGCTCCAAAATAATGGGAATTTCTGCCTTTTTGCCTCTAATTAAGTGGAATTTTTGTCTTTTTCCCCCAAAACAAAAGGATTTTTTGTCTTTTTTGCCCCAAAATAAAAGGAATTTCTGACTTATTACCATGAAATAAGTGAAATTTCTGCAATTTTGCCCCAAAATAAGGGAAATTTCTGCCTTTTTGCCCTGAAATATGTGAAATTTCTGCAATTTTACCCCAAAATAAGTCGAATTTCTGCCTTTTTGCCCCAAAATAATGGGAATTTCTGCCTTTTTGCCCCAAAATAAGAAAAATTTTTGCGTTTTTTCTCTGAAATATGTGAAATTTCTGCAATTTTGCCCTAAAATAAGGAAAATTTCTGCAATTTTTTTTAATAACAAGGGAAATTTCTTCAATTTTGCCCCAAAATAAGGGGAATTTCTCCCTTTTTGCACTAAAATAAAAGAAATTTCAGCCTTTTTACCTGAAAATAATTGAAGTTTCTGCAATTTTGCCCCAAATGAGAAAAATTTCTGCAATTTTGCCCCAAAATAAGGTAAATTCCTGCAATTTTGCCCCAAATTAAAGGAAATTTCTTGAATTTTGCCCCAAAATAAGGGGAATTTATGATTTTTGCCCCAAAATAAAGGGAATTTCTGCCTTTTGCCCCTAAATTAGGGGAATTTCTGCAATTTTACCCCAAAATAAGTCGAATTTCTGCCTTTTTGCCCCAAAATAATGGGAATTTCTCCCTTTTTGCCCCAAAATAAGAAAATTTTTTGCTTTTTTTCTCTGAAATAAGTGAAATTTCTGCAATTTTGTTCTAAAATAAAGAAAATTTCTGCAATTTTTCCCCATAATGAGAGAAATTTTTGCAATTTTGCCCCAAAATAAGAGAAATTTCTCCCTTTTTGCCCCAAAATAAAGGATATATCAACCCTTATTCCTGAAAATAATAAGTGAAATTTCTGCAATTTTGCCCCAAATAAGGGAAATTTCTGCAATTTTGCCCAAAAATAAGGTAAATTCCTCCAATTTTGCCCCAAAATAAAGGGAATTTCTTGAATTTTGCCCCAAAATTAAGAGAGTTTCTGATTTTTGCCCCAAAATTAGGGGATTTTCTGCAATTTTGCTCCAAAATACGGGGAATTTCTGCCTTTTTGCTCCAAAATACAGGGAATTTCTGCGTTTTTGCCCAAAAATAATGGGAATGCATACCTTTTTGCCATAAAAAATGAAATTTCTTCATTTTTGCTCCAAAATAAGGGGAATTTCTGCCTTTTTGCCTCTAAATAAGTGGAATTTCTGTCTTTTTCCCACAAAACAAAGGGAATTTCTCTTTTTTTTGCCCCAAAATAAGAGGAATTTCTGACTCATTACCCTGAAATAAGTGAAATTTCTGCAATTTTGCCCCAAAATAAGGGAAATTTCTGCCTTTTTGCCCCCAAATAAGGGGAATTCAGCCTTTTTACCTCAAAAAGAGGAATTTCTGCATTTTTGCCACAAAATATTAGGAATTTCTGTTATTTTGCCCCAAAATAAGGAAAATTTCTGACTTTTTTCCCTGAAATAAGTGAAATTTCTGCAATTTTGCCCCAAAATAAGTGAAATTTCTGCAATTTTGCCCCAAAAATAAGGAAATTTCTGGAATTTTGCCCCAAAAGAAGTGGAATTTCTGAGTTTTGCCCCAAAATAAGGAGAATTTCTGTTATTTTGCCCCAACATATAGGGAATTTCTGCCTTTTGCCCCAGAATTAGGGGAATTTCTGCAATTTTGCTCCAAAATACGAAGAATTTCTGCCTTTTTTCCCAAAAATAAGGGAAATGCATATCTTTTTGCCATAAAAAAGGGAAATTTCTTCCTTTATTGCCCCAAAATAAGGGGAATTTCTCCCTTTTTGACTCTAAATAAGTGGAATTTCTCTCCTTTTTCCCCAAAACAACGGGAATTTCTGTATTTTTAGCCCCAAAATAAAGGGGAATTTCTGAATTATTACCCTGAAATAAGTGAAATTTCTGCAATTTTGCCCCCAAAAAAGGGAAATTTCTGCCTTTTTGCCCTGAAATATGTGAAATTTCTGCAATTTTACCGCAAAATAAGGTGAATTTTTGCCTTTTTGCCCTAAAATAATGAGATTTTCTACCTTTTTGCCCCAAAATAAAAAAAATTTTTGCTTTATTTCTCTGAAATAAGTGAAATTTCTGCAATTTTGTCCTAAAATAAGGGAAATTTCTGCAATTTTTTCCCATAACAAGGGAAATTTCTGCAATTTTGCCACAAAATAACGGGAATTTCTCTTTTTTTGCCCCAAAATAAAGAAAATTTCAGCATTTTTACCTGAAAATAAGTGAATTTTATGCAATTTTGCCCCAAATTAAGCAAATTTCTGCAATTTTGCCCCCAAATAAGGTAAATTCCTGCAATTTTACCCCAAAATAAAGGAAATTTCTTGAATTTTGCCCCAAAATAAGGGGAATGTCTGAATTTTGTCCCAAAATAAAGGGAATTTCTGCCTTTTGCCCCAAAATTAGGGGAATTTCTGCAATTTTGCTCCAAAATACGGGGAATTTCTGCCTTTTTGCCAGAAAATAATGGGAATGCATACCTTTTTGCCATAAAAAGGAAAATTTCTTCATTTTTGCTCCAAAATAAGGGGAATTTCTGCATTTTTGCCTCTAACTAAGTGGAATTTCTGTCTTTTTCCCCCAAAACAAAGAGAATATTTGTCTTTTTTGCCCCAAAATAAGGGGAATTTCTGACTTATTACCCTGAAATAAGTGAAATTTCTGCAATTTTGCCCCAAAATAAGGGAAATTTCTGCAATTTTGCCCCAATGTAAAGGAAATTTCTGCAATTTTGCCCCAAAATAAGGGGAATTTCTGCCTTTTTGCCTCTAAATAAGTGGAATTTCTATCTTATTCCCCCAAAACAACGGGAATTTCTATATTTTTTGCCCCAAAATAAGCGGGAATTTCTGACTTATTACCCTGAAATAAGTGAAATTTCTGCAATTTTGCCCTAAAATAAGGGAAATTTCTGCAATTTTTCCATAATAAGGGAAATTTCTGCAATTTTGCCCCAAAATAAGGGGATTTTCTCTTTTTTGCCCCAAAATAAAGGAAATTTCAGCCTTTTTACTTGAAAATAAGTGAATTTTATGCAATTTTGCCCCAAATAAAGGAAATTTCTGCAATTTTGCCCCAAAATAAGGTAAATTCCTGCAATTTTGCCCCAAAATAAAGGAAATTTTTTGAATTTTGCCCCAAAATAAGGGGAATTTCTGATTTTTGCCCCAAAATAAAGGGAATTTCTGCCTTTTACCCCAAAATTAGGGCAATTTCTGCAATTTTGCTCCAAAATACGGGGTATTTCTGCCTTTTTGCACGAAAATAATGGGAATGCATACCTTTTTGCCATAAAAAGGAAAATTTCTTCATTTTTGCTCCAAAATAAGGGGAATTTCTGCATTTTTGCCTCTAACTAAGTGGAATTTCTGTCTTTTTCCCCCAAAACAAAGGGAATTTCTGTCTTTTTTGCCCCAAAATAAGGGGAATTTCTGACTTATTACCCTGAAATAAGTGAAATTTCTGCAATTTTGCCCCAAAATAAGGGAAATTTCTGCAATTTTGCCACAATGTAAAGGAAATTTCTGCAATTTTGCCCCAAAATAAAAGGAATTTCTGACTTTTTGGTCCCGAAAAAAGGAAATTTTCTGTCTTTTTGCTTCAAAATAAGGAGAATTTCTGACTTTTTGCCAGAAAATTATGAGAATTTCTGCAATTTTTCTTCAAAATACGGGGAATTTCTGCCTTTTATCCCCAAAATAAAGGAATTTCTGCATTTTCCCCCAATATTTGGGTAATTTCTGCATTTTACCTCTAAATAAAGGGAATTTCTGCATTTTACCTCAAAATAAGAAGAACTTCTGCCTTTTGCCCCAAAATATGGGGAATTTCTGCCTTTTTGTTCCAAAATAAGAAAAATTTCTTCAATTTTGTACCATAATAAAAGAAATTTCTACTTTTTGCCCCAAAATAATGGGAATTTCTGAATTTTTGCCTTGAAATAAATGAAATTTCTACTATTTTGCCCGAAAATAAGGGAAATTTGTGCCTTTTTGCTTCAAAATAAAAGGAATTTCTTCCTTTGCCCCAAAATATGTGGAATTTCAGCATTTTACCTCAAAATAAGGGGAATTTCAGCAGTTTTGCACCAAAATATGGAGAATTTCTGCTTTTTGGCCCCAAAATACATGGAATTTCTGCATTTTTGCACCAATATTAAAGGAATTACTGCAATTTTGCTCCAAAATACAGGTCATTTCTGCCTTTTTGCCCGAAATTAAGTGGAATTTCTGCCTTTTTGTCCTGAAATAAATGAAATTTCTTCAATCTTAGCCAAAAATTAGGGATTTCATCTTTTTGCCCCAAAATAAGGGGAATTTCTGCCATTTGGCCTGAAATATTTGAAATTTCTGCAATTTTACTCCAAAATAAGGGGAATTTCTGCCTTTTGTCCCAAAATTAGGGGAATTTCTGCAATTTTGTTCCAAAATACGGGGAATTTCTGCCTTTTTGCCCGAAAATAAAGGGAATGAATACCTTATTGCCATAAAAAAGGGAAATTTCTACATTTTTGCTCCAAAATAAGAGGAATTTCTGCCATTTTGCCTCTAAATAAGTGGAATTTCTGAGTTTTGCCCCAAAATAAAAAGAATTTCTGTCTTTTTGCCTCAAAATATAGAGAATTTCTGCCTTTTTGCCTCGAAATTAGGGGAATTTCTGCAATTTTGCTCCAAAATACGGGGAATTTCTGCATTTTTGCCCGAAAATAAGGGGAATGCATACCTTTTTGCCATATAAAAGGAAAATTTCTTCATTTTTGCTTTAAAATAAAAGGAATTTATGCCTTTTTGCCTCTTAATAAGTGGAATTTCTGTCTTTTTCCCCCAAAACAAAGGGAATTTCTGTCTTTTTTGCCACAAATTAAGGAAAATTTCTGACTTATTACCCTGAAATAAGTGAAATTTCTGCAATTGTGCCCCAAAATAAAGTAAATTCCTGCAATTTTTCCCCAAAATAAAAAAAATTTCTGCCTTTTTGGCCCCAAATAAGGGAAATTTCAGCCTTTATACCTCAAAATAAGGGAAATTTCTGCATTTTTGCCACAAAATATTAGGAATTTCTGCCTTTTTGCCCCAAAATAAGAAAAAATTTTTGCTTTTTTTCTCTGAAATAACTGAAATTTCTGCAATTTTGCCCTAAAACAAGTGAAATTTATGAGTTTTGCCCCAAAATAAGGAGAATTTCTGTCTTTTTGCCCCAACATATGGGTAATTTCTGCCTTTTTGCCCCACAATTAGGGGAATTTTTGCAATTTTGCTCCAAAATATGGAGAATTTCTCCCTTTTTGCCCGAAAATAAAGGGAATGTATACCTTTTTGCCATAAAAAAGGGAAATTTCTTCATTTTTGCCCGAAAATAAGGAAATTTTCTGACTTTTTGACTCAAAATAAGTGCATTTCTGTCTTTTCCCCAAAAATAAACGAAATTTCTGTCTTTTTTCCCCAACATAAGGGGAATTTCTGACTTTTTGCCCGAAAATAAAGGGAATTTCAGCCTTTTTGCCCCAAAATATGGGGAATTTCTTCCTTTTTGCCCCAAAATAAGAAAAATTTCTGCAATTTTGTAACAAAATAATAGAAATTTCTGCCTTTTTGCCCCAAAATTAGAAAATTTCTGCATTTTTTCTGATATAAGTGAAATTTCTGCAATTTTGACCCAAAATAAAGGAAATTTCTGCAATTTTGCCCAAATGTAAAGGAAATTTCTGCAATTTTGCCCCAAAATAAGGGGAATTTCTGACTTTTTGCCCCCGAAATAATGAGATTTTCTGTCTTTCTACCCCAAAATAAGAAGAATTCCTGCCTTTTTGCCTGAAAATTATGAGAATTTCTGCAATTTTGCTTCAAAATACGGGGAATTGCTGCTTTTTAGCCTCAAAATAAAGGGAATTTCTGCATTTCCGCCCAATAATTGGAGAATTTCAGCATATTACCTCTAAATAAGGGGAATTTCTGCATTTTACCTCAAAATAAGAAGAATTTCTGCCTTTTGCCCCAAAATATGGGGAATTTCTGCCTTTTTGTTTCAAAATAAGGAAAATTTCTTCAATTTTGTACCATAATCAAAGAAATTTCTGCTTTTTGCCCCTAAATAAGTGGAATTTCTGACTTTTTACCCTAAAATAAATGAAATTTCAGCAATTTTGCCCGAAAATAAGGGAAATTTGTGCCTTTTTTCCCCAAAATGAGGGGAATTTCTGCCTTTTGCCCCAAAATATGGGGAATTTTAGGATTTACCTCAAAATAAGGGGAATTTCAGCCTTTTTGCACCAAAATATGGAGAATTTCTGCTTTTTTGCCCAAAAATAAAGGGAATTTCTGCATTTTTGCACCAATATTAGGGGAATTTCTGCAATTTTGCTCCAAAATACGGGTCATTTCTGCTTTTTTGCCCGAAATTAAGTGGAATTTCTGCCTTTTTGTCCCGAAATAAGTGAAATTTCTTCAATTTTAGTAAAAATTATGGATTTCATCTTTTTGCCCCAAAAATAAGGGGAATTTCTGCCATTTTGCCCTGAAATATTTGAAATTTCTTAAATTTTACCCCAAAATAAGGGGAATTTCTGCCTTTTGCCCCAAAATTAAAGGAATTTCTGCAATTTTGCTCCAAAATACGGGGAATTTCTGCCTTTTTGCCCGAAAATAAAGGGAATGCATACCTTTTTGCCATAAAAAAGGGAAATTTCTTCATTTTTGCTCCAAAATAAAAGGAATTTCTGCCATTTTGCCTCTAAATGAGTGGAATTTCTGAGTTTTGCCCCAAAATAAAAAGAATTTCTGTCTTTTTGCCCCAAAATATAGAGAATTTCTTCCTTTTAGCCCAAAAATTAGGGGAATTTCTGCAATTTTGCTCCAAAATAAGGGGAATTTCTGCCTTTTTGACAGAAAATAATGGGAATGCATACGTTTTTGCAATAAAAAAGGAAAATTTCTTCATTTTTGCTCCAAAATAAGGGGAATTTCTGCCTTTTTGCCTCTAAAGAAGTGGAATTTCTGTCTTTTTCTCCCAAACAAAGGGAATTTCTGTCTTTTTTGCCACAAATTAAGGAAATTTTCTGACTTATTACACTGAAATAAGTGAAACTTATGCAATTTTGCCCCTAAATAAGGTAAATTCTTGCAATTTTGCCCCAAAATAAAAAAAATTTCTGCCTTTTTGGCCCCAAATAAGGGAAATTTCAGCCTTTATACCTCAAAATAAGGAAAATTTCTGCATTTTTGCCACAAAATATTAGGAATTTCTGCATTTTTGCCCCAAAATAAGGAAAATTTCTGCTTTTTTTCCTGAAATAAGTGAAATTTCCGCAATTTTGCCCCTAAATTTGTGAAATTTCTGCAATTTTGCCCAAAAGTAAGGGGAATTTCTGATTTTTGCCTTAAAATAAAGGGAATATCTGCCTTTTGCCCCAAAATTAGGGTAATTTCTGCAATTTTGTTCCAAATACGGGGAATTTCTGCTTTTTTGCCTGAAAATAAGGGGAATGCAAAACTTTTTGCCATGAAAAAGCGAAATTTCTTCATTTTTGCTCCAAAATAAGGGGAATTTCTGCCTTTTTGCCTCAAAATAAGTGGAATTTCTGTCTTTTTCCCCCCCAAAATAGGTAATTTCTGTCTTTTTTGCCCCGAAATAAAGAAAATTTCTGACTTATTACCCTTAAATAAGTGAAATTTCTGCAATTTTGCCCTAAAACAAGGGAAATTTCTGCCTTTTTGCCCTGACATATGTGAAATTTCTGCAAATTTACCCCAAAATTAGGTGAATTTCTGCCTTTTTGCTCCAAAATAAGGAGAATTTCTGCATTTTTGCCCCAAAATAAGAAAAAATTTTTGCTTTTTTTCTCTGAAATTACTGAAATTTCTGCAATTTTGCCGTAAAACAAGTGAAATTTCTGAGTTTTGCCCCAAAATAAGGAGAATTTCTGTCTTTTTGCCCCAACATATGGGGAATTTCTGCCAATTTGCCCCAAAATATGGGGAATTTTAGCATTTTACCTCAAAAGAAGGAGAATTTCAGCCTTTTTGCACCAAAATATGGAGAATTTCTGCTTTTTTGCCCAAAAATAAAGGGAATTTCTGTATTTTTGCACCAATATTAGGGGAATTTCTGCAATTTTGCTCCAAAATACGGAGAATTTCTGCTTTTTTGCCCGAAAATAAAGGGAATGTATACCTTTTTGCCATAAAAAAGGGAAATTTCTTTATTTTTGCCCGAAAATAAGGAAATTTTCTGCCTTTTTGACTCAAAATAAGTGCATTTCTGCCTTTTCCCCAAAAATAAACAAAATTTCTGCTTTTTTTCCCCAACATAAGGGAAATTTCTGATATTTTGCCCGAAAATAAAGGGAATTTCAGCCTTTTGGCCCCAAAATATGGGGAATTTCTGCCTTTTTGCCCCAAAATAAGAAAAATTTCTGCAATTTTGTAACAAAATAATAGAAATTTCTGCCTTTTTGCCCCAAAATAATAAAATTTCTGCATTTTTTCTGATATAAGTGAAATTTCTGCAATTTTGACCCAAAATAAGGGAAATTTCTGCAATTTTGCCCAAATGTAAAGGAAATTTCTGCAATTTTGCCCCAAAATAAGGGGAATTTCTGACTTTTTGCCCCCGAAAAAAGGAGATTTTCTGTCTTTTTGCCTAAAAATTATGAGAATTTCAGCAATTTTGCTTCAAAATATAGGGAATTTCTGCTTTTTGGCCCCAAAATAAAGGGAATTTCTGCATTTCCGCCCAATATTTGGGGAATTTCAGCATTTTACCTCTAAATAAGGGGAATTTCTGCATTTTACCTCAAAATAAGAAGAATTTCTGCCTTTTGCCCCAAAATATGGGGAATTTCTGCCTTTTTGTTTCAAAATAAGGAAAATTTCTTCAATTTTGTACCATAATCAAAGAAATTTCTGCTTTTTGCCCCAAAATAAGGGGAATTTCTGACTTTTTACCCTGAAATAAATAAAATTTCTGCAATTTTGCCCGAAAATATGGGAAATTTGTGCCTTTTTGTCCCAAAATGAGGGGAATTTCTGCCTTTTTGCCCGAAAATAAGGGGAATGCATAACTTTTTGCCATGAAAAAGCGAAATTTCTTCATTTTTGCTCCAAAATAAGGGGAATTTCTGCCTTTTTCCTCAAAATAATTGGAATTTCTGTCTTTTTCCCCCCAAAAATAGGTAATTTCTGTCTTTTTTGCCCCGAAATAAAGAAAATTTCTGACTTATTACCCTTAAATAAGTGAAATTTCTGCAATTTTGCCCCAAAATAAGGGAAATTTCTGCCTTTTTGCCCTGACATATGTGAAATTTCTGCAAATTTACCCCAAAATTAGGTGAATTTCTGCCTTTTTGCTCCAAAATAAGGGGAATTTCTGCATTTTTGCCCCAAAATAAGAAAAAAATTTTGCTTTTTTTCTCTGAAATAACTGAAATATCTGCAATTTTGCCGTAAAACAAGTGAAATTTCTGAGTTTTGCCCCAAAATAAGGAGAATTTCTGTCTTTTTGCCCCAACATATGGGGAATTTCTGCCAATTTGCCCCAAAATATGGGGAATTTTAGCATTTTACCTCAAAAGAAGGGGAATTTCAGCCTTTTTGCACCAAAATATGGAGAATTTCTGCTTTTTTGCCCAAAAATAAAGGGAATTTCTGTATTTTGGCACCAATATTAGGGGAATTTCTGCAATTTTGCTCCAAAATACGGAGAATTTCTGCTTTTTTGCCCGAAAATAAAGGGAATGTATTACTTTTTGCCATAAAAAATGGAAATTTCTTTATTTTTGCCCGAAAATAAGGAAATTTTCCGCCTTTTTGACTCAAAATAAGTGCATTTTTGCCTTTTCCCCAAAAATAAACGAAATTTCTGATTTTTTTCCCCAACATAAGGGAAATTTCTGACTTTTGGCCCGAAAATAAAGGGAATTTCAGCCTTTTGGCCCCAAAATATGGGGAATTTCTGCCTTTTTGCCCCAAAATAAGAAAAAATTCTGCAATTTTGTAACAAAATAATAGAAATTTCTGCCTTTTTGCCCCAAAATAAGAAAATTTCTGCATTTTTTCTGATATAAGTGAAATTTCTGCAATTTTGACCCAAAATAAGTGAAATTTCTGCAATTTTGCCCAAATGTAAAGGAAATTTCTGCAATTTTGCCCCAAAATAAGGGGAATTTCTGAATTTTTGTCCCCAAAAAGAGGAGATTTTCTGTCTTTTTGCCCCAAAATAAGGAGAATTTCTGCCTTTTTGCCTAAAAATTATGAGAATTTCAGCAATTTTGCTTCAAAATACGGGGAATTTCTGCTTTTTGGCCCCAAAATAAAGGGAATTTCTGCATTTCCGCCCAATATTTGGGGAATTTCAGCATTTTACCTCTAAATAAGGGGAATTTCTGCATTTTACCTCAAAATAAGAAGAATTTCTGCCTTTTGCCCCAAAATATGGGGAATTTCTGCCTTTTTGTTTCAAAATAAGGAAAATTTCTTCAATTTTGTACCATAATCAAAAAAATTTCTGCTTTTTGCCCCAAAAAAAGGGGAATTTCTGACTTTTTACCCTGAAATAAATGAAATTTCTGCAATTTTGCTCGAAAATATGGGAAATTTGTGCCTTTTTGTCCCAAAATGAGGGGAATTTCTGCCTTTTGCCCCAAAATATGGGGAATTTTAGGATTTTACCTCAAAATAAGGGGAATTTCAGCCTTTTTGCACCAAAATATGGAGAATTTCTGCTTTTTTGCCCCAAAATAAAGGGAATTTCTGCATTTTTGCAACAATATTAAGGGAATTTCTGCAATTTTGCTCCAAAATACGGGTCATTTCTGCCCTTTTGGCCAAAATTAAGTGGAAATTCTGCCTTTTTGTCCCGAAATAAGTGAAATTTCCTCAATTTTAGCCAAAAATTATGGATTTCATATTTTTGCCCCAAAATAAGGGGAATTTCTGCCATTTTGCCCTGAAATATTTGAAATTTCTGCAATTTTACCCCAAAATAAGGGGAATTTCTGCATTTTTCCCCCAAAATAAAGGCAATTTCAGCCTTATTACCTCAAAATAAGCGAAATTTCTGCCTATTTGCCACAAAATATCAAGAATTTCTGCCTTTTAGCCCAAAATAAGGAAAATTTCTGCAATTTTGCCCCAAAATAAGGGAAATTTCTTTTTTTTCCCGAAAATAAAGGAAATTTCAAACTTTTTACCTGAAAATAAGTGAAATTTCTGTAATTTTGCCCGAAATAAGGGAAATTTCTGCAATTTTGCCCCAAAATAATGTAAATTCCTGCAATTTTGCCCCAAAATAAAGGAAATTTCTGGAATTTTGCCCCAAAGTAAGGGGAATTTCTGATTTTTGCCCCAAAATAAAGGGAATTTCTGCCTTTTGCCCCAAAATTAGGGGAATTTCTGAAATTTTGCTCCAAAATACGGGGAATTTCTGCCTTTTTGGCCGAAATTAAGTGAAAATTCTGCCTTTTTGTCCCGAAATAAGTGAAATTTCCTCAATTTTAGCCAAAAATTATGGATTTCATAATTTTGCCCCAAAATAAGGGGAATTTCTGCCATTTTGCCCTGAAATATTTGAAATTTCTGCAATGTTACCCCAAAATAAGGGGAATTGCTGCCTTTTTGCCCTGAAATATTTGAAATTTCTGCAATTTTACCCCAAAATAAGGGGAATTTCTGCCTTTGTGCCACAAAATATAAAGAATTTCTGCTTTTTTGCCCCAAAATAAGGAAAATTTCAGCAATTTTGCCCCAAAATAAGGGAAATTTCTCTCTTTTTCCCCAAAATAAAGGAAATTTCAGCCTTTTTACCTGAAAATAAGTGAAATTTCTGTAATTTTGCCCGAAATAAGGGAAATTTCTGCAATTTTGCCCCAAAATAATGTAAATTCCTGCAATTTTGCCCCAAAATAAAGGAAATTTCGGGAATTTTGCCCCAAAGTAAGGGGAATTTCTGATTTTTGCCCCAAAATAAAGGGAATTTCTGCCTTTTGCCTCAAAATTAGTGGAATTACTGCAATTTTGCTCCAAAATACAGGGAATTTCTTCCTTTTTGCCCGAAAATAAGGGGAATGCATACCTTTTTGCCATAAAAAAGAGAAATTTCTTCATTTTTGCTTCAAAATAAGGGGAATTTCTGCTTTTTAGCCTCTAAATAAGTGGAATTTCTGTCTTTTTCCCCCAAAAAGAAGGGAATTTCTGTCTTTTTTGCCCCAAAATAATGAAAATTTCTGACTTATTACCCTGAAATAAGTGAAATTTTTGCAATTTTACCCCAAAATAAGGGAAATTTCTGCCTTTTTGCCCTATAATATGTGAAATTTCTGCAATTTTACCCCAAAATAAGGTGAATTTCTGATTTTGCCCCCAAATAATGGGAATTTCTGCCTTTTTGCCCCAAAATAAGAAAAATTTTTGCTTTTTTTCTCTGAAATAACTGAAATTTCTGCAATTTTGCCCTAAAATAAGTGAAATTTCTGAGTTTTGCCCCAAAATAAGGAGAATTTCTGTCTTTTTGCCCAAACATATAGGGAATTTCTGCCTTTTTGCCCCACAATTATTGGAATTTCTGCAATTTTGCTCCACAATACGGGGAATTTCTGCCTTTTTGCCCGAAAATAAAGAGAATGTACACCTTTTTGCCATAAAAAAGTGAAATTTCTTCATTTTTGCCAGAAAATAAGGAAATTTTCCACCTTTTTGACTCAAAATAAGTGCAATTTCTGCCTTTTCCCAAACAATAAACGAAATTTCTGTATTTTTGCCCAAACATAAGGGGAATTTCTGACTTTTTGCCCGAAAATGAGGGGAATTTCAGCCTTTTAACCTCAAAATAAGGGGTATTTCTGCTTTTTTGCCCCAAAATATGGAGAATTTCTGCCTTTTTGGCATAAAAGAAGAAAAATTTCTGCAATTTTGTACCAAAATAGTAGAAATTTCTGCCTTTTGGCACCAAAATAAGAAAATTTCTTCATTTTTTCTGAAATAAGTGAAATTTTTGCAATTTTTCCCCAAAATAAGGGAAATTTCTGCAATTTTGCCCCAATGTAAAGAAAATTTCTGCAATTTTGCCCCAAAATAAGGGGAATTTCTGACTTTTTGCCCCCGAAAAAGGAGATTTTCTGTCTTTCTGCCCCAAAATAATGAGAATTTCTGCCTTTTTGTCTGAAAATTATGAGAATTTCTGCAATTTTGCTTCAAAATACAGGGAATTTCTGCCTTTTAGGCACAAAATAAAGGGAATTTCTGCATTTTCCCCCAATATTTGGGGAATTTCTGCATTTTACCTCTAAATAAGAGGAATTTCTGCATTTTACCTCAAAATAAGAAGAATTTCTGCCTTTTGCCCCAAAATATGGGGAATTTCTGCCTTTTTGTTTCAAAATAAGGAAAATTTCTTCAATTTTGTACCATAATCAAAAAAATTTCTGCTTTTTGCCCCAAAAAAAGGGGAATTTCTGACTTTTTACCCTGAAATAAATGAAATTTCTGCAATTTTGCCCGAAAATATGGGAAATTTGTGCCTTTTTGTCCCAAAATGAGGGGAATTTCTGCCTTTTGCCCCAAAATATGGGGAATTTTAGGATTTTACCTCAAAATAAGGGGAATTTCAGCCTTTTTGCACCAAAATATGGAGAATTTCTGCTTTTTTGCCCCAAAATAAAGGGAATTTCTGCATTTTTGCAACAATATTAAGGGAATTTCTGCAATTTTGCTCCAAAATACGGGTCATTTCTGCCTTTTTGGCCAAAATTAAGTGGAAATTCTGCCTTTTTGTCCCGAAATAAGTGAAATTTCCTCAATTTTAGCCAAAAATTATGGATTTCATATTTTTGCCCCAAAATAAGGGGAATTTCTGCCATTTTGCCCTGAAATATTTGAAATTTCTGCAATTTTACCCCAAAATAAGGGGAATTTCTGCATTTTTCCCCCAAAATAAAGGCAATTTCAGCCTTATTACCTCAAAATAAGCGAAATTTCTGCCTATTTGCCACAAAATATCAAGAATTTCTGCCTTTTAGCCCAAAATAAGGAAAATTTCTGCAATTTTGCCCCAAAATAAGGGAAATTTCTTTTTTTTCCCGAAAATAAAGGAAATTTCAAACTTTTTACCTGAAAATAAGTGAAATTTCTGTAATTTTGCCCGAAATAAGGGAAATTTCTGCAATTTTGCCCCAAAATAATGTAAATTCCTGCAATTTTGCCCCAAAATAAAGGAAATTTCTGGAATTTTGCCCCAAAGTAAGGGGAATTTCTGATTTTTGCCCCAAAATAAAGGGAATTTCTGCCTTTTGCCCCAAAATTAGGGGAATTTCTGAAATTTTGCTCCAAAATACGGGGAATTTCTGCCTTTTTGGCCGAAATTAAGTGAAAATTCTGCCTTTTTGTCCCGAAATAAGTGAAATTTCCTCAATTTTAGCCAAAAATTATGGATTTCATAATTTTGCCCCAAAATAAGGGGAATTTCTGCCATTTTGCCCTGAAATATTTGAAATTTCTGCAATGTTACCCCAAAATAAGGGGAATTGCTGCCTTTTTGCCCTGAAATATTTGAAATTTCTGCAATTTTACCCCAAAATAAGGGGAATTTCTGCCTTTGTGCCACAAAATATAAAGAATTTCTGCTTTTTTGCCCCAAAATAAGGAAAATTTCAGCAATTTTGCCCCAAAATAAGGGAAATTTCTCTCTTTTTCCCCAAAATAAAGGAAATTTCAGCCTTTTTACCTGAAAATAAGTGAAATTTCTGTAATTTTGCCCGAAATAAGGGAAATTTCTGCAATTTTGCCCCAAAATAATGTAAATTCCTGCAATTTTGCCCCAAAATAAAGGAAATTTCGGGAATTTTGCCCCAAAGTAAGGGGAATTTCTGATTTTTGCCCCAAAATAAAGGGAATTTCTGCCTTTTGCCTCAAAATTAGTGGAATTTCTGCAATTTTGCTCCAAAATACAGGGAATTTCTTCCTTTTTGCCCGAAAATAAGGGGAATGCATACCTTTTTGCCATAAAAAAGAGAAATTTCTTCATTTTTGCTTCAAAATAAGGGGAATTTCTGCTTTTTAGCCTCTAAATAAGTGGAATTTCTGTCTTTTTCCCCCAAAAAGAAGGGAATTTCTGTCTTTTTTGCCCCAAAATAACGAAAATTTCTGACTTATTACCCTGAAATAAGTGAAATTTTTGCAATTTTACCCCAAAATAAGGGAAATTTCTGCCTTTTTGCCCTATAATATGTGAAATTTCTGCAATTTTACCCCAAAATAAGGTGAATTTCTGATTTTGCCCCCAAATAATGGGAATTTCTGCCTTTTTGCCCCAAAATAAGAAAAATTTTTGCTTTTTTTCTCTGAAATAACTGAAATTTCTGCAATTTTGCCCTAAAATAAGTGAAATTTCTGAGTTTTGCCCCAAAATAAGGAGAATTTCTGTCTTTTTGCCCAAACATATAGGGAATTTCTGCCTTTTTGCCCCACAATTATTGGAATTTCTGCAATTTTGCTCCACAATACGGGGAATTTCTGCCTTTTTGCCCGAAAATAAAGAGAATGTACACCTTTTTGCCATAAAAAAGTGAAATTTCTTCATTTTTGCCAGAAAATAAGGAAATTTTCCACCTTTTTGACTCAAAATAAGTGCAATTTCTGCCTTTTCCCAAACAATAAACGAAATTTCTGTATTTTTGCCCAAACATAAGGGGAATTTCTGACTTTTTGCCCGAAAATGAGGGGAATTTCAGCCTTTTAACCTCAAAATAAGGGGTATTTCTGCTTTTTTGCCCCAAAATATGGAGAATTTCTGCCTTTTTGGCATAAAAGAAGAAAAATTTCTGCAATTTTGTACCAAAATAGTAGAAATTTCTGCCTTTTGGCACCAAAATAAGAAAATTTCTTCATTTTTTCTGAAATAAGTGAAATTTTTGCAATTTTTCCCCAAAATAAGGGAAATTTCTGCAATTTTGCCCCAATGTAAAGAAAATTTCTGCAATTTTGCCCCAAAATAAGGGGAATTTCTGACTTTTTGCCCCCGAAAAAGGAGATTTTCTGTCTTTCTGCCCCAAAATAATGAGAATTTCTGCCTTTTTGTCTGAAAATTATGAGAATTTCTGCAATTTTGCTTCAAAATACAGGGAATTTCTGCCTTTTAGGCACAAAATAAAGGGAATTTCTGCATTTTCCCCCAATATTTGGGGAATTTCTGCATTTTACCTCTAAATAAGAGGAATTTCTGCATTTTACCTCAAAATAAGAAGAATTTCTGCCTTTTGCCCCAAAATATGGGGAATTTCTGCCTTTTTGTTTCAAAATAAGGAAAATTTCTTCAATTTTGTACCATAATCAAAAAAATTTCTGCTTTTTGCCCCAAAAAAAGGGGAATTTCTGACTTTTTACCCTGAAATAAATGAAATTTCTGCAATTTTGCCCGAAAATATGGGAAATTTGTGCCTTTTTGTCCCAAAATGAGGGGAATTTCTGCCTTTTGCCCCAAAATATGGGGAATTTTAGGATTTTACCTCAAAATAAGGGGAATTTCAGCCTTTTTGCACCAAAATATGGAGAATTTCTGCTTTTTTGCCCCAAAATAAAGGGAATTTCTGCATTTTTGCAACAATATTAAGGGAATTTCTGCAATTTTGCTCCAAAATACGGGTCATTTCTGCCCTTTTGGCCAAAATTAAGTGGAAATTCTGCCTTTTTGTCCCGAAATAAGTGAAATTTCCTCAATTTTAGCCAAAAATTATGGATTTCATATTTTTGCCCCAAAATAAGGGGAATTTCTGCCATTTTGCCCTGAAATATTTGAAATTTCTGCAATTTTACCCCAAAATAAGGGGAATTTCTGCATTTTTCCCCCAAAATAAAGGCAATTTCAGCCTTATTACCTCAAAATAAGCGAAATTTCTGCCTATTTGCCACAAAATATCAAGAATTTCTGCCTTTTAGCCCAAAATAAGGAAAATTTCTGCAATTTTGCCCCAAAATAAGGGAAATTTCTTTTTTTTCCCGAAAATAAAGGAAATTTCAAACTTTTTACCTGAAAATAAGTGAAATTTCTGTAATTTTGCCCGAAATAAGGGAAATTTCTGCAATTTTGCCCCAAAATAATGTAAATTCCTGCAATTTTGCCCCAAAATAAAGGAAATTTCTGGAATTTTGCCCCAAAGTAAGGGGAATTTCTGATTTTTGCCCCAAAATAAAGGGAATTTCTGCCTTTTGCCCCAAAATTAGGGGAATTTCTGAAATTTTGCTCCAAAATACGGGGAATTTCTGCCTTTTTGGCCGAAATTAAGTGAAAATTCTGCCTTTTTGTCCCGAAATAAGTGAAATTTCCTCAATTTTAGCCAAAAATTATGGATTTCATAATTTTGCCCCAAAATAAGGGGAATTTCTGCCATTTTGCCCTGAAATATTTGAAATTTCTGCAATGTTACCCCAAAATAAGGGGAATTGCTGCCTTTTTGCCCTGAAATATTTGAAATTTCTGCAATTTTACCCCAAAATAAGGGGAATTTCTGCCTTTGTGCCACAAAATATAAAGAATTTCTGCTTTTTTGCCCCAAAATAAGGAAAATTTCAGCAATTTTGCCCCAAAATAAGGGAAATTTCTCTCTTTTTCCCCAAAATAAAGGAAATTTCAGCCTTTTTACCTGAAAATAAGTGAAATTTCTGTAATTTTGCCCGAAATAAGGGAAATTTCTGCAATTTTGCCCCAAAATAATGTAAATTCCTGCAATTTTGCCCCAAAATAAAGGAAATTTCGGGAATTTTGCCCCAAAGTAAGGGGAATTTCTGATTTTTGCCCCAAAATAAAGGGAATTTCTGCCTTTTGCCTCAAAATTAGTGGAATTTCTGCAATTTTGCTCCAAAATACAGGGAATTTCTTCCTTTTTGCCCGAAAATAAGGGGAATGCATACCTTTTTGCCATAAAAAAGAGAAATTTCTTCATTTTTGCTTCAAAATAAGGGGAATTTCTGCTTTTTAGCCTCTAAATAAGTGGAATTTCTGTCTTTTTCCCCCAAAAAGAAGGGAATTTCTGTCTTTTTTGCCCCAAAATAACGAAAATTTCTGACTTATTACCCTGAAATAAGTGAAATTTTTGCAATTTTACCCCAAAATAAGGGAAATTTCTGCCTTTTTGCCCTATAATATGTGAAATTTCTGCAATTTTACCCCAAAATAAGGTGAATTTCTGATTTTGCCCCCAAATAATGGGAATTTCTGCCTTTTTGCCCCAAAATAAGAAAAATTTTTGCTTTTTTTCTCTGAAATAACTGAAATTTCTGCAATTTTGCCCTAAAATAAGTGAAATTTCTGAGTTTTGCCCCAAAATAAGGAGAATTTCTGTCTTTTTGCCCAAACATATAGGGAATTTCTGCCTTTTTGCCCCACAATTATTGGAATTTCTGCAATTTTGCTCCACAATACGGGGAATTTCTGCCTTTTTGCCCGAAAATAAAGAGAATGTACACCTTTTTGCCATAAAAAAGTGAAATTTCTTCATTTTTGCCAGAAAATAAGGAAATTTTCCACCTTTTTGACTCAAAATAAGTGCAATTTCTGCCTTTTCCCAAACAATAAACGAAATTTCTGTATTTTTGCCCAAACATAAGGGGAATTTCTGACTTTTTGCCCGAAAATGAGGGGAATTTCAGCCTTTTAACCTCAAAATAAGGGGTATTTCTGCTTTTTTGCCCCAAAATATGGAGAATTTCTGCCTTTTTGGCATAAAAGAAGAAAAATTTCTGCAATTTTGTACCAAAATAGTAGAAATTTCTGCCTTTTGGCACCAAAATAAGAAAATTTCTTCATTTTTTCTGAAATAAGTGAAATTTTTGCAATTTTTCCCCAAAATAAGGGAAATTTCTGCAATTTTGCCCCAATGTAAAGAAAATTTCTGCAATTTTGCCCCAAAATAAGGGGAATTTCTGACTTTTTGCCCCCGAAAAAGGAGATTTTCTGTCTTTCTGCCCCAAAATAATGAGAATTTCTGCCTTTTTGTCTGAAAATTATGAGAATTTCTGCAATTTTGCTTCAAAATACAGGGAATTTCTGCCTTTTAGGCACAAAATAAAGGGAATTTCTGCATTTTCCCCCAATATTTGGGGAATTTCTGCATTTTACCTCTAAATAAGAGGAATTTCTGCATTTTACCTCAAAATAAGAAGAATTTCTGCCTTTTGCCCCAAAATATGGGGAATTTCTGCCTTTTTGTTTCAAAATAAGGAAAATTTCTTCAATTTTGTACCATAATCAAAAAAATTTCTGCTTTTTGCCCCAAAAAAAGGGGAATTTCTGACTTTTTACCCTGAAATAAATGAAATTTCTGCAATTTTGCCCGAAAATATGGGAAATTTGTGCCTTTTTGTCCCAAAATGAGGGGAATTTCTGCCTTTTGCCCCAAAATATGGGGAATTTTAGGATTTTACCTCAAAATAAGGGGAATTTCAGCCTTTTTGCACCAAAATATGGAGAATTTCTGCTTTTTTGCCCCAAAATAAAGGGAATTTCTGCATTTTTGCAACAATATTAAGGGAATTTCTGCAATTTTGCTCCAAAATACGGGTCATTTCTGCCCTTTTGGCCAAAATTAAGTGGAAATTCTGCCTTTTTGTCCCGAAATAAGTGAAATTTCCTCAATTTTAGCCAAAAATTATGGATTTCATATTTTTGCCCCAAAATAAGGGGAATTTCTGCCATTTTGCCCTGAAATATTTGAAATTTCTGCAATTTTACCCCAAAATAAGGGGAATTTCTGCATTTTTCCCCCAAAATAAAGGCAATTTCAGCCTTATTACCTCAAAATAAGCGAAATTTCTGCCTATTTGCCACAAAATATAAAGAATTTCTGCCTTTTAGCCCAAAATAAGGAAAATTTCTGCAATTTTGCCCCAAAATAAGGGAAATTTCTTTTTTTTCCCGAAAATAAAGGAAATTTCAAACTTTTTACCTGAAAATAAGTGAAATTTCTGTAATTTTGCCCGAAATAAGGGAAATTTCTGCAATTTTGCCCCAAAATAATGTAAATTCCTGCAATTTTGCCCCAAAATAAAGGAAATTTCTGGAATTTTGCCCCAAAGTAAGGGGAATTTCTGATTTTTGCCCCAAAATAAAGGGAATTTCTGCCTTTTGCCCCAAAATTAGGGGAATTTCTGAAATTTTGCTCCAAAATACGGGGAATTTCTGCCTTTTTGGCCGAAATTAAGTGAAAATTCTGCCTTTTTGTCCCGAAATAAGTGAAATTTCCTCAATTTTAGCCAAAAATTATGGATTTCATAATTTTGCCCCAAAATAAGGGGAATTTCTGCCATTTTGCCCTGAAATATTTGAAATTTCTGCAATGTTACCCCAAAATAAGGGGAATTGCTGCCTTTTTGCCCTGAAATATTTGAAATTTCTGCAATTTTACCCCAAAATAAGGGGAATTTCTGCCTTTGTGCCACAAAATATAAAGAATTTCTGCTTTTTTGCCCCAAAATAAGGAAAATTTCAGCAATTTTGCCCCAAAATAAGGGAAATTTCTCTCTTTTTCCCCAAAATAAAGGAAATTTCAGCCTTTTTACCTGAAAATAAGTGAAATTTCTGTAATTTTGCCCGAAATAAGGGAAATTTCTGCAATTTTGCCCCAAAATAATGTAAATTCCTGCAATTTTGCCCCAAAATAAAGGAAATTTCGGGAATTTTGCCCCAAAGTAAGGGGAATTTCTGATTTTTGCCCCAAAATAAAGGGAATTTCTGCCTTTTGCCTCAAAATTAGTGGAATTTCTGCAATTTTGCTCCAAAATACAGGGAATTTCTTCCTTTTTGCCCGAAAATAAGGGGAATGCATACCTTTTTGCCATAAAAAAGAGAAATTTCTTCATTTTTGCTTCAAAATAAGGGGAATTTCTGCTTTTTAGCCTCTAAATAAGTGGAATTTCTGTCTTTTTCCCCCAAAAAGAAGGGAATTTCTGTCTTTTTTGCCCCAAAATAACGAAAATTTCTGACTTATTACCCTGAAATAAGTGAAATTTTTGCAATTTTACCCCAAAATAAGGGAAATTTCTGCCTTTTTGCCCTATAATATGTGAAATTTCTGCAATTTTACCCCAAAATAAGGTGAATTTCTGATTTTGCCCCCAAATAATGGGAATTTCTGCCTTTTTGCCCCAAAATAAGAAAAATTTTTGCTTTTTTTCTCTGAAATAACTGAAATTTCTGCAATTTTGCCCTAAAATAAGTGAAATTTCTGAGTTTTGCCCCAAAATAAGGAGAATTTCTGTCTTTTTGCCCAAACATATAGGGAATTTCTGCCTTTTTGCCCCACAATTATTGGAATTTCTGCAATTTTGCTCCACAATACGGGGAATTTCTGCCTTTTTGCCCGAAAATAAAGAGAATGTACACCTTTTTGCCATAAAAAAGTGAAATTTCTTCATTTTTGCCAGAAAATAAGGAAATTTTCCACCTTTTTGACTCAAAATAAGTGCAATTTCTGCCTTTTCCCAAACAATAAACGAAATTTCTGTATTTTTGCCCAAACATAAGGGGAATTTCTGACTTTTTGCCCGAAAATGAGGGGAATTTCAGCCTTTTAACCTCAAAATAAGGGGTATTTCTGCTTTTTTGCCCCAAAATATGGAGAATTTCTGCCTTTTTGGCATAAAAGAAGAAAAATTTCTGCAATTTTGTACCAAAATAGTAGAAATTTCTGCCTTTTGGCACCAAAATAAGAAAATTTCTTCATTTTTTCTGAAATAAGTGAAATTTTTGCAATTTTTCCCCAAAATAAGGGAAATTTCTGCAATTTTGCCCCAATGTAAAGAAAATTTCTGCAATTTTGCCCCAAAATAAGGGGAATTTCTGACTTTTTGCCCCCGAAAAAGGAGATTTTCTGTCTTTCTGCCCCAAAATAATGAGAATTTCTGCCTTTTTGTCTGAAAATTATGAGAATTTCTGCAATTTTGCTTCAAAATACAGGGAATTTCTGCCTTTTAGGCACAAAATAAAGGGAATTTCTGCATTTTCCCCCAATATTTGGGGAATTTCTGCATTTTACCTCTAAATAAGAGGAATTTCTGCATTTTACCTCAAAATAAGAAGAATTTCTGCCTTTTGCCCCAAAATATGGGGAATTTCTGCCTTTTTGTTTCAAAATAAGGAAAATTTCTTCAATTTTGTACCATAATCAAAAAAATTTCTGCTTTTTGCCCCAAAAAAAGGGGAATTTCTGACTTTTTACCCTGAAATAAATGAAATTTCTGCAATTTTGCCCGAAAATATGGGAAATTTGTGCCTTTTTGTCCCAAAATGAGGGGAATTTCTGCCTTTTGCCCCAAAATATGGGGAATTTTAGGATTTTACCTCAAAATAAGGGGAATTTCAGCCTTTTTGCACCAAAATATGGAGAATTTCTGCTTTTTTGCCCCAAAATAAAGGGAATTTCTGCATTTTTGCAACAATATTAAGGGAATTTCTGCAATTTTGCTCCAAAATACGGGTCATTTCTGCCCTTTTGGCCAAAATTAAGTGGAAATTCTGCCTTTTTGTCCCGAAATAAGTGAAATTTCCTCAATTTTAGCCAAAAATTATGGATTTCATATTTTTGCCCCAAAATAAGGGGAATTTCTGCCATTTTGCCCTGAAATATTTGAAATTTCTGCAATTTTACCCCAAAATAAGGGGAATTGCTGCATTTTTCCCCCAAAATAAAGGCAATTTCAGCCTTATTACCTCAAAATAAGCGAAATTTCTGCCTATTTGCCACAAAATATAAAGAATTTCTGCCTTTTAGCCCAAAATAAGGAAAATTTCTGCAATTTTGCCCCAAAATAAGGGAAATTTCTTTTTTTTCCCGAAAATAAAGGAAATTTCAAACTTTTTACCTGAAAATAAGTGAAATTTCTGTAATTTTGCCCGAAATAAGGGAAATTTCTGCAATTTTGCCCCAAAATAATGTAAATTCCTGCAATTTTGCCCCAAAATAAAGGAAATTTCTGGAATTTTGCCCCAAAGTAAGGGGAATTTCTGATTTTTGCCCCAAAATAAAGGGAATTTCTGCCTTTTGCCCCAAAATTAGGGGAATTTCTGAAATTTTGCTCCAAAATACGGGGAATTTCTGCCTTTTTGGCCGAAATTAAGTGAAAATTCTGCCTTTTTGTCCCGAAATAAGTGAAATTTCCTCAATTTTAGCCAAAAATTATGGATTTCATAATTTTGCCCCAAAATAAGGGGAATTTCTGCCATTTTGCCCTGAAATATTTGAAATTTCTGCAATGTTACCCCAAAATAAGGGGAATTGCTGCCTTTTTGCCCTGAAATATTTGAAATTTCTGCAATTTTACCCCAAAATAAGGGGAATTTCTGCCTTTGTGCCACAAAATATAAAGAATTTCTGCTTTTTTGCCCCAAAATAAGGAAAATTTCAGCAATTTTGCCCCAAAATAAGGGAAATTTCTCTCTTTTTCCCCAAAATAAAGGAAATTTCAGCCTTTTTACCTGAAAATAAGTGAAATTTCTGTAATTTTGCCCGAAATAAGGGAAATTTCTGCAATTTTGCCCCAAAATAATGTAAATTCCTGCAATTTTGCCCCAAAATAAAGGAAATTTCGGGAATTTTGCCCCAAAGTAAGGGGAATTTCTGATTTTTGCCCCAAAATAAAGGGAATTTCTGCCTTTTGCCTCAAAATTAGTGGAATTTCTGCAATTTTGCTCCAAAATACAGGGAATTTCTTCCTTTTTGCCCGAAAATAAGGGGAATGCATACCTTTTTGCCATAAAAAAGAGAAATTTCTTCATTTTTGCTTCAAAATAAGGGGAATTTCTGCTTTTTAGCCTCTAAATAAGTGGAATTTCTGTCTTTTTCCCCCAAAAAGAAGGGAATTTCTGTCTTTTTTGCCCCAAAATAACGAAAATTTCTGACTTATTACCCTGAAATAAGTGAAATTTTTGCAATTTTACCCCAAAATAAGGGAAATTTCTGCCTTTTTGCCCTATAATATGTGAAATTTCTGCAATTTTACCCCAAAATAAGGTGAATTTCTGATTTTGCCCCCAAATAATGGGAATTTCTGCCTTTTTGCCCCAAAATAAGAAAAATTTTTGCTTTTTTTCTCTGAAATAACTGAAATTTCTGCAATTTTGCCCTAAAATAAGTGAAATTTCTGAGTTTTGCCCCAAAATAAGGAGAATTTCTGTCTTTTTGCCCAAACATATAGGGAATTTCTGCCTTTTTGCCCCACAATTATTGGAATTTCTGCAATTTTGCTCCACAATACGGGGAATTTCTGCCTTTTTGCCCGAAAATAAAGAGAATGTACACCTTTTTGCCATAAAAAAGTGAAATTTCTTCATTTTTGCCAGAAAATAAGGAAATTTTCCACCTTTTTGACTCAAAATAAGTGCAATTTCTGCCTTTTCCCAAACAATAAACGAAATTTCTGTATTTTTGCCCAAACATAAGGGGAATTTCTGACTTTTTGCCCGAAAATGAGGGGAATTTCAGCCTTTTAACCTCAAAATAAGGGGTATTTCTGCTTTTTTGCCCCAAAATATGGAGAATTTCTGCCTTTTTGGCATAAAAGAAGAAAAATTTCTGCAATTTTGTACCAAAATAGTAGAAATTTCTGCCTTTTGGCACCAAAATAAGAAAATTTCTTCATTTTTTCTGAAATAAGTGAAATTTTTGCAACTTTTCCCCAAAATAAGGGAAATTTCTGCAATTTTGCCCCAATGTAAAGAAAATTTCTGCAATTTTGCCCCAAAATAAGGGGAATTTCTGACTTTTTGCCCCCGAAAAAGGAGATTTTCTGTCTTTCTGCCCCAAAATAATGAGAATTTCTGCCTTTTTGTCTGAAAATTATGAGAATTTCTGCAATTTTGCTTCAAAATACAGGGAATTTCTCCCTTTTAGGCACAAAATAAAGGGAATTTCTGCATTTTCCCCCAATATTTGGGGAATTTCTGCATTTTACCTCTAAATAAGAGGAATTTCTGCATTTTACCTCAAAATAAAAAGAATTTCTGCCTTTTGCCCCAAAATATGGGGAATTTCTGCCTTTTTGTTCTAAAATAAGGAAAATATCTTCAATTTTGTACCATAAAAAAAGAAATTTCTGTTTTTTGCCCCAAAATAAGGGGAATTTCTGACATTTTACCCTGAAATAAATGAAATTTCTGCAATTTTGCCCGAACATTAGGTAAATTTGTGCCTTTTTGCCCCAAAATGAGGGGAATTTCTGCCTTTTGCCCCAAATTATGGGGAATTTTAGGATTTTACCTCAAAATAAAGGAAATTTTAGCCTTTTTGCACCAAAATATGGAGAAATTCTGCCTTTTTGCTCCAAAATAAAGGGAATTTCTGCATTTTTGCACCAATATTAGAAGAATTTCTGCAATTTTACTCCAAAATACGGGTCATTTCTGCCTTTTTGCCCGAAATTAAGTGGAATTTCTGCCTTTTTGTCCCGAAATAAGTGAAATTTCTTCAATTTTAGCAAAAAATTATGGATTTCATCTCTTTGCCCCAAAATAAGGGGAATTTCTGCCATTTTGCCCTGAATATTTGAAATTTCTGCAACTTTACCCCAAAATAAGGGGAATTTCTGCCTTTTGCCCCAAAATTAGGGGAATTTCTGCAATTTTGCTCCAAAATACGGGGAATTTCTGCCTTTTTGCCCGAAAATAAGGGGAATGCATAACTTTTTGCCATAAAAAAGGGAAATTTCTTCATTTTTGCTCCAAAATAAGAGGAATTTCTGCCATTTTGCCTCTAAATAAGTGGAATTTCTGAGTTTTGCCCCAAAAAAAAAGAATTTCTGTCCTTTTGCCCCAAAATATAGAGAATTTCTGCCTTTTTGCCCCAAAATTAGGGGAATTTCTGCAATTTTGCTTCAAAATACGGGGAATTTCTGCCTTTTTGTCCGAAAATAAGGGGAATGCATACCTTTTTGCCATAAAAAAGGAAAATTTTTTCATTTTTGCTCCAAAATAAGTGGAAGTTCTGCCTTTTTGCCTCTAAATAAGTGGAATTTCTGTCTTTTTCCCCCAAAACAAAGGGCATTTCTGTCTTTTTTGCCACAAATTAAGGAAAATTTCTGACTTATTACCCTGAAATAAGTAAAATTTCTGCAATTTTGCCCCAAAATAAAGTAAATTCCTGCAATTTTGCCCCAAAATAAAAAAACTTCTGCCTTTTTGCCCCCAAATAAGTTAAATTTCAGCCTTTATACCTCAAAAAAAGGGAAATTTCTGCATTTTTTCCACAAAATATTAAGAATTTCTGCCTATTTGCCCCAAAATTAAAAAAAATTTGCTTTTTTCCCTGAAATAAGTTAAAATTCTGCAATTTTGCCCCTAAATAAGTGAAATTTCTGCAATTTTGCCCAAAAGTAAGGGGAATTTCTGATTTTTGCCCCAAAATAAAGGGAATTTCTGCCTTTTGCTCCAAAATTAGGGGATTTTCTGCAAATTTGTTCCAAATACGGGGAATTTCTGCTTTTGCCCGAAAATAAGGGGAATGCATACCTTTTTGCCATGAAAAAGCGAAATTTCTTCATTTTTGCTCCAAAAAAAGGGGAATTTCTGCCTTTTTGCCTGAAAATAAGTGGAATTTCTGTCTTTTCCCCCCAAAAAAAGGTAATTTCTGTCTTTTTTGCCCCGAAATATAGAAAATTTCTGACTTATTACCCTGAAATAAGTGAAATTTCTGCAATTTTGCCCCAAAATAAGGTAAATTTCTGCCTTTTTGCCCTGAAATATGTGAAATTTCTGCAAATTTACCCCAAAATTAGGTGAATTTCTGCCTTTTTGCCCCAAAATAATGGGAATTTCTGCATTTTTGCCCCAAAATAAGAAAAATTTTTGCTTTTATTCTCTGAAATAACTGAAATTTCTGCAATTTTGCCCTAAAACAAGTGAAATTTCTGAGTTTTGCCCCAAAATAAGGAGAATTTCTGTCTTTTTGCCCAAAAATATGGGAAATTACTGCCTTTTTGCCCCACAATTAGGGGAATTTCTGCAATTGTGCTCCAAAATATGGAGAATTTCTGCCTTTTTGCCCGAAAATAAAGGGAATGTATACCTTTTTGCCATAAAAAAGGGAAATTTCTTCATTTTTGCCCGAAAATAAGGAAATTTTCCGCATTTTTGACTCAAAATAAGTGCAATTTCTGCCTTTTTCCCAAAAATAAACGAAATTTCTGTCTTTTTTTCTCCAACATAAGAGGAATTTCTGACTTTTTGCCCGAAAATAAGGGGAATTTGAGCCTTTTTGCCACAAAATATGGGGAATTTCTGCCTTTTGCCCCAAAATAAGACAAATTTCTGCAATTTTGTAACAAAATAATAGAAATTTCTGCCTTTTGCCCCAAAATAATAAAATTTCTGCATTTTTTCTGATATAAGTGAAATTTCTGCAATTTAGACCCAAAATAAGAGAAATTTCTGCAATTTTGCCCAAATGTAAAATAAATTTCTGCAATTTTGCCCCAAAATAAGGGGAATTTCTGACTTTTTGCCCCCGAAAAAAGGAGATTTTCTGTCTTTTTGCCCCAAAATAAGGAGAATTTCTGCCTTTTTGCCTGAAAATTATGAGAATTTCTGCAATTTTGCTTCAAAATACGGGGAATTTCTGCTTTTTAGCCCCAAAATAAAGGGAATTTCTGCATTTCCGCCGAATATTTGGGGAATTTCAGCATTTTACCTTTAAATAAGGGGAATTTCTGCATTTTACCTCAAAATAAGAAGAATTTCTGCCTTTTGCCCCAAAATATGGGGAATTTCTGCCTTTTTGTTTCAAAATAAGGAAAATTTCTTCAATTTTGTACCATAATCAAAGAAATTTCTGCTTTTTGCCCCAAAATAAGGGGAATTTCTGACTTTTTACCCTTAAATAAATAAAATTTCTGCAATTTTGCCCGAAAATAAAGGAAATTTGTGCCTTTTTGCCCAAAAATGAGGGGAATTTCTGCCTTTTGCCCAAAAATATGGGGAATTTCAGCATTTTCCCTCAAAATAAGGGGAATTTCAGCCTTTTTGCACCAAAATATGAAGAATTTCTGCCTTTTTGCCCCAAAATAAAGGGAACTTCTGCATTTTTGCACCAATATTAGGGGAATTTCTGCAATTTTGCTCCCAAATACAGGTCATTTCTGCCTTTTTGCCCGAAATTAAGTGGAATTTCTGCCTTTTTGTCTCGAAATAAGTGTAATTTCTTCAATTTTAACCAAAAATTATGGATTTCATCTTTTTGCCCCAAAATAAGGGGAATTTCTGCCATTTTGCCTGAAATATTTGAAATTTCTGCAATTTTACCCCAAAATAAGGGGAATTTCTGCCTTTTGCCCCAAAATTAGGGGAATTTCTGCAATTTTGCTCCAAAATACAAGGAATTTCTGCCTCTTTGCCTGAAAATAAGAAGAATGCATACCTTTTTGCCATAAAAAAGGGAAATTTTTTTATTTTTGCTCCAAAATAAGAGGAATTTGTGCCATTTTGCCTCTAAATAAGTGGAATTTCTGAGTTTTGCCCCAAAATAAGGAGAATTTCTTTCTTTTTGCCCCAACATATAGGGAATTTCTGCCTTTTTGCCCCAATATTAGGGGCATTTATGCAATTTTGCTCCAAAATACGGAGATTTTCTGACTTTTTGCCCGAAAATATAGGGAATGTATACCTTTTTGCCATAAAAAAAGGAAATTTCTTCATTTTTTGCCAGAAAATAAGGAAATTTTCCGCCTTTTTCTCAAAATAAGTGCAATTTCTGCCTTTTCCCCAATAATAAACAAAATTTCTTTCTTTTTGCCCCAACATAAGGGGAATTTCTGATTTTTGCCCGAAAATAAGGGGAATTTCAGCCTTTTTGCCTCAAAATATGGGGAATTTCTGCCTTTTTGTCCCAAAATAAGAAAAATTTCTGCAATTTTGTACCAAAATAATAGAAATTTCTGCCTTTTTGCCCCAAAATAAGAAAATTTCTGCATTTTTTCTGAAATAAGTGAAATTTCTGCAATTTTACCCCAAAATAAAAGGAATTTCTGACTTTTTGCCCCCTAAAAAAGGAGATTTTCTGTCTTTTTGCCCCAAAATAAGAAGAATTCCTGACTTTTTGCCTGAAAATTATGAGAATTTCTGCAATTTTGCTTCAAAATATGGAAAATTTCTGCCTTTTAGCACCAAAATAAAAAAAATTTCTGCATTTTCCCCCAATATTTGGATAATTTCTGCATTTTACCTCTAAATAAGAGGAATTTCTGCATTTTACCTCAAAATAAGAAGAATTTCTGCCTTTTGCCCCAAAATATGGGGAATTTCTGCCTTTTTGTTCCAAAATAAGGAAAATTTCTTCAATTTTGTACCATAATAAAAGAAATTTCTGCTTTTTGCTTCAAAATAAGGGGAATTTCTGACTTTTTACTCTGAAATAAATGAAATTTCAGCAATTTTGCCTGAAAATAAGGGAAATTTGTGCCTTTTTGCCCCAAAATGAGGGGAATTTCTGCCTTTTGCCCCAAAATATGGGGAATTTCAGCATTTTACCTCAAAATAAGGGGAATTTCAGCCTTTTTGCACCAAAATATGAAGAATTTCTGCCTTTTTGCCCCAAAATAAAGGGAATTTCTGCATTTTTGCACCAAAATTAAGGGAATTCCTGCAATTTTGCTCCAAAATAAAGGGAATTTCTGCCTTTTTGCCTGGAATTAAGTGGAATTTTTGCCTTTTTGTCCCGAAATAAGTGAAATTTCTTCAATTTTAGCCAAAAATTATGGATTTCATCTTTTTGCCCCAAAATAAGGGGAATTTCTGCCATTTTGCCCTGAAATATTTGAAATTTCTGCAATTTTACCCAAAAATAAGGGGAATTTCTGCCTTTTGCCCCAAAATTAGGGGAATTTCTGCAATTTTGCTCCAAAATACAGGGAATTTCTGCCTTTTGCCCGAAAATAAAGAGAATGCATACCTTTTTGCCATAAAAAAGGGAAATTTCTTCATTTTTGCTCCAAAATAAGAGGAATTTCTGCCATTTTTCCTCTAAATAAGTGGAATTTCTGAGTTTTGCCCCCAAATAAAAAAAATTTCTGTATTTTTACCTTAACATATAGAGAATTTCTGCCTTTTTGCCCCACATTTAGGGGATTTTCTGAAATTTTGCTCCAAAATACGGGGAATTTCTGCCCTTTTCCCAGAAAATAAAGGGAATGCATACCTTTTTGCCATAAAAAAGGGAAATTTCTTCATTTTTGCTCCAAAATGAGGGGAATTTCTGCCTTTTTTCCTCTAAATAAGTGGAATTTCTGACTTTTTCCCCAAAAACAAAGAGAATTTCTGTCTTTTTTGCCATAAAATAAGGAAAATTTTTGACTTATTACCCTGAAATAAGTGAAATTTCTGCAATTTTGCCCCAAAATAAAGTAAATTCCTGCTATTTTGCCCCAAAATAAAAAAAAATTTCTGCCTTTTTGCCCCCAAATACGGGAAATTTCAGCCTTTTTACCTCAAAATAAGGGGAATTTCAGCATTTTTGCCACAAAATATTAGGAATTTGTGCCTTTTTGCCCCAAAATAAAGAAAATTTCTGCCTTTTTTCCCTGAAATAAGTGAAAATTCTGCAATTTTGCCCATAAATAAGATAAATTTCTGCAATTTTGCCCCAAAATAAAGGAAATTTCTGGAATTTTGCCCGAAAGTAAGGGGAATTTCTGATTTTTGCCCCAAAATAAAGAGAATTTCTGCCTTTTGCCCTAAAATTAGGGGAATTTCTGCAATTTTGCTCCAAAATACGGTGAATTTTTGCCTTTTTTGCCTGAAAATAAGGGGAATGCATACCTTTTTGCTATAAAAAAAGGGAAAATTCTTAATATTTGCTCCAATATAAAGGGAATTTCTGCCTTTTTGCATCTAAATAAATGGAATTTCTGTATTTTTCCCCCCAAAAAAAGGTAATTTCTGTATTTTTGCCCCAAAATAAAGAAAATTTCTGACTTATTACCCTGAAATAAGTGAAATTTCTGCAATTTTGACCCAAAATAATGGAAATTTCTGTCTTTTTGCCGTGAAATTTCTGCAATTTTACCCCAAAATATGGTGAATTTCTGCCTTTTTGCCCCAAAATAATGGGAATTTCTGCCTTTTTGCCCCAAAATAAGAAAAATTTTTGCTTTTTTTCTCTGAAATAACTGAAATTTCTGCAATTTTGCCCTAAAATAAGTGAAATTTCTGAGTTTTGCCCCAAAATAAGGAGAATTTCTGTCTTTTTGCCCCAACATATAGGGAATTTCTGCCTATTTGCCCCACAATTAGGGGAATTTCTGCAATTTTGCTTCAAAATACGGGGAATTTCTGCCTTTTTGCCCGAAAATAAAGGGAATGTATACCTTTTTGCCATAAAAAAGGGAAATTTCTTTATTTTTGCCCAAAAATAAGGAAATTTTCCGCCTTTTTGACTCAAAATAAGTGCAATTTCTGCCTTTACCCCAAAAATAAACGAAATTTCTGTCTTTTGGCCCACACATAAGGGGAATATCTGAATTTTTTCCTGAAAATACGGGGAATTTCAGCCTTTTTGCCAAAAAAAGGGAAATTTCGTCATTTTTGCTCAAAAATAAGGGGAATTTCTGACTTTTTTCCTCTAAATAAGTGGAATTTCTGTTTTTTTCCCTCTCAAAAAAGGTAATTTCTGTATTTTTGCCCCAAAATAAAGAAAATTTCTGACTTATTACCCTGAAATAAGTGAAATTTCTGCAATTTTGCCCCAAAATAAGGGAAATTTCTGTCTTTTTGCCCTGAAATATATGAAATTCCTCAATTTTACCCCAAAATAAGGTGAATTTCTGCCTTTTTGCCCCAAAATAAGGTGAATTTCCTCTTTTTGGCCCCAAAATAATGGGAATTTCTGCCTTTTTGACCAAAAATAAGAAAAATTTTTGCTTTTTTTCTCTGAAATAAGTGAAATTTCTGCAATTTTGCACTAAAATAAGGGAAATTTTTGCAATTTTTTCACATAATAAGAAAAATTTCTGCAATTTTGCCCCAAAATAAGGGGAATTTCTTCCTTTTTGCACCAAAACAAAGGAAATTTCAGCCTTTTTACCTGAAAATAAGTGAAATTTCTGCAATTTTGCCCCAAATAAGGGAAATTTCTACAATTTTGCCCCAAAATAAGGTAAATTCCTGCAATTTTGCCCCAAAATAAAGGAAATTTCTGGAATTTTGCCCCAAAATAATGGGAATTTCTGATTTTTGCCCCAAAATAAAGGGAATTTCTGCCTTTTGCCTAAATAAAGGGGAATTTCTGCATTTTTGCTCCAATATAAAAGGAATTTCTGCCTTTTTGCCCGAAAATAATGGGAAAGCATACCTTTTTGCCATAAAAAGTGAAATTTCTTCATTTTTGCTCCAAAATAAAGGGAATTTCTTCCTTTTTGCCTCTATATAAGTGGAATTTCTGTATTTTTACTTCAAAACAAAGGGAATTTCTGTCTTTTTTGCCTCAAAATAAGGTAAATTTCTGACTCATTACCCTGAAATAAGTGAAATTTCTGAAATTTCGCCCCAAAATAAGGGAAATTTCTGCAATTTTGCCCCAATGTAAAGAAAATTTCTGCAATTTTGCTTCAAAATAAGGGGAATTTCTGACTGTTTGCTCCTGAAAAAGAAGATTTTCTGTCTTTTTGCCCCAAAATAAGGAGAATTTCTGCCTTTTTGCCCGAAAATTGAGAGAATTTCTGCAATTTTGCTTCAAAATATGGGGAATTTCTGCTTTTTATCCCGAAAGTAAGGGGAATGTACACCTTTTGCCACAAACAAGGGAAATTTCTTCATTTTTGCCCCAAAATTAGAGCAATTTCTGCCTTTTTACCTCAAAATAAGTGAAATCTCTGGCATTTTACCCAAAAATAAACGGAATTTCTGTCATTTTGCCCCAAAATAAAAGGAATTTTTGAATTATGCCCTGAAATATGTGAAATTTCTGCAATTTTGCCCCAAAATAAAAGAAATTTCTGCATTTTTGCCACAAAATAAGGGGAATTTCTGTCTCTTTGCCCCAAAATAAGGGAAATTTCTGCCTTTTTGCCGCCAAATAAGGGGAATTTCAGCATTTTTACTCAAAATAAGGGGAATTTCTGCATTTTTGCCCCAAAATAAGAAAAATTTCTGCCTTTTTTTTAAATAATTGAAATTTCTGCAAATTTGCAACAAATTAAGTGAAATTTCTGCATTTTGGCCCCAAAATAAGGGAAATTTCTGGAATTTTGCCCCAAAATATGGGGAATTTCTGAATTTTGCCCCAAAATAAGGAGAATTTCTGTGTTTTTGCCCCAACATATAGGGAATTTCTGACTTTTTGCCCCACAATTAGGGGAATTTCTGCAATTTTGCTCCAAAATACAGGGAATTTCTGCCTTTTTGCCTGAAAATAAGGGGAATGCATAACCTTTTTCCATAAACGAGGAAAATTTCTTCATTTTTGCTCCAGAATGAGAAGAATTTCTGCTTTTTTGCCTCTAAATAAGTGGAATTTCTGTCTTTTTCCCCCAAAACAAAGAAAATTTCTGTATTTTTTTGCCCCAAAATAAGGGGAATTTCTGACTTATTACCCTGTAATAAGTGAAATTTCTGCAATTTTGCCCCAAAATAAGGGATATTTCTGCCTTTTTGCCCCAAATTAACAAAATTCCTTTTTTTCCCTGAAATAAGTGAAATTTCTGCAATTTTGCCTAAAATAAGTGAAATTTCTGCAATTTTGCCCCAGAATAAGGGAAATTTCTGGAATTTTGCCCCAAAATAAGTGGAATTTCTGAGTTTTGCCCAAAAATAAGGAGAATTTCTGTCTTTTGCCCCAACATATAGGGAATTTCTGCATTTTTGCCCCACAATTAGGGGAATTTTTGCAATATTGCTCTAAAATACGGGGAATTTCTGCCTTTTTGCCCGAAAATAAGAAGAATGCATACCTTTTTGCCTTAAAAAAGGGAAATTTCTTCATTTTTGCTTCAAAATAAGAAGAATTTCTGCTTTTTTGCCTCTAAATAAGTGGAATTTCTGTCTTTTTTCCCCAAAACAAAGGGATTTTCTGTCTTTTTTGCCCCAAAGTAAAAAAAAATTCTGACTTATTACTCTGAAATAAGTGAAGTTTCTGCAATTTTGCCCAAAATAAGGGAAATTTTTTCCTTTTTGCTCACAAATAAGGGGAATTTCACCATTTTTACCTCAAAATAAGGGGAATTTCTGCATTTTTGCCACAAAATATTAGGAATTTCTGCCTTTTTTTCCCTGAAGTAAGTGAAATTTCTGCAATTTTTCCCAAAAATAAGTGGAATTTCTGAGTTTTGACCCAAAATAATGAGAATTTCTGTGTTTTTGCCCCAACATATAGGGAATTTCTGCCTTTTTGCACCACAATTAGGGGAATTTCTGCAATTCTGCTCCAAAATACGGGGAATTTCTGCCTTTTTGCACGAAAATAAGGGGAATGCATAACTTTTTGCCATAAAAAAGGGAAATTTCTTCATTTTTTGCTCCAAAATAAGGGGAATTTCTGCCTTTTTGCTTCTCAATAAGTGGAATTTCTGTCTTTTTCCCCCAAAACAAAGGGAATTTCTGGTTTTTTTGGCCCAATATAAGGGGAATCTCTGACTTATTACCCAGAAATAAGTGAAATTTCTGCAATTTTGCCTCAAATTAGGGAAATTTCTACCTTTTTGCCCTGAAATATGTGAAAGTTCTGCAATTTTACCTAAAAATAAGGTGAATTTCTCCTTTTTTGCCCCAAAAAAATGGGAATTTCTGCCTTTTTGCCCCAAAATAGAGGAAATTTCAGCCTTTTTACCCGAAAATAAGTGAAATTTCTGCAATTTTGCCCCAAATAAGAAAAATTTCTGCAATTGTGCCCCAAAATAAGGTAAATTCCTTCAATTTTGCCTCAAAATAAAAGAAATTTCTTGAATTTTGCCCCAAAATAAGGGGAATTTATGATTTTTGCCCCGAAATAAAGGGAATTTCTGCCTTTTGCCCCAAATTTAGAGGAATTTCTGCAATTTTGCTCCAAAATACGGGGAATCTGCCTTTTTGCCCGAAAATAATGGGAATACATACCTTTTTGCCATAAAAAGGGAAATTTCTTCATTTTTGCTCCAAAATAAGGGGAATTTTTGCCTTCTTGCCTCTAAATAAGAGGAATTTCTTCTTCTTGCCCCCCAAAAAAGGGAATTTCTGTCTTTTTTGCCCCAAAGTAAGGAGAATTTCTGATTTATTCCCTGTAATAAGTGAAATTTCTGCAATTTTGCCCCAAAATAAGGGATATTTCTGCCTTTTTGCCCCCAAATAAGGGGAATTTTAGCCTTTTTACCTCAAAATAAGGGGAATTTCTGCCTTTTTGCACCAAAATAACAAAATTCCTTTTTTTCCCTGAAATAAGTGAAATTTGTGAAATTTTGCCCAAAATAAGTGAAATTTCTGCAATTTTGCCCCAGAATTAGGGAAATTTCTGGAATTTTGCCCCAAAATAAGTGGAATTTCTGAGTTTTGCCCCAAAATAAGGAGAATTTCTGTCTTTTGCCCCAACATATAGGGAATTTCTGCATTTTTGCCCCACAATTAAGGGAATTTTTGCAATTTTGCTCCAAAATACGAGGAATTTCTGCCTTTTTGCCCGAAAATAAGAAGAATGCATACCCTTTTGCCTTAAAAAAGGGAAATTTCTTCATTTTTGCTTAAAATAAGGGGAATTTCTGCTTTTTTGCCTCTAAATAATTGGAATTTCTGTCTTTTTTCCCCAAAACAAAGGGATTTTCTTTTTTGCCCCAAAATAAGAAAAAATTTTGACTTATTACTCTGAAATAAGTGAAGTTTCTGCAATTTTGCCCCAAAATAAGGGAAATTTTTGCCTTTTTGCCCAAAAATAAGGGAAATTTCACCCTTTTTACCTCAAAATAAGGGGAATTTCTGCATTTTTGCCACAAAATATTAGGAATTTCTGCCTTTTTTCCCTGAAATAAGTGAAATTTCTGCAATTTTGCCCCAAAATAAGTGGAATTTCTAAGTTTTGCCCCAAAATAAAGAGAATTTCTGTGTTTTTGCCCCAACATATAGGGAATTTCTGCCTTTTTGCACCACAATTAGGGGAATTTCTGCAATTTTGCTCCAAAATACAAGGAATTTCTGCCTTTTTGCAAAAAAAAAGGGGGAATGCATAAATTTTGCCTTAAAAAAGGGAAATTTCTTCATTTTTGCTCCAAAATAAGGGGAATTTCTGCTTTTTTGCCTCTAAATAAGTGGAATTTCTGTTTTTCCTCTAAAACAAAGGGATTTTCTGTCTTTTTTGCCCCAAAATCAAGAAATTTTCTGACTTATTACCCTGAAATAATTGAAATTTCTGCCATTTTGCCCCAAAATAAGGGAAATTTCTGCCTTTTTCCCCGCAAATTAGGGGAATTTCAGCCTTTTCACCTCAAAATAAGGGGAATTTCTGCATTTTTGCCACAAAGTATTAGGAATTTCTGCCTTTTTGCTCCAAAATAAGGAAAATTTCTGCCTTTTTTCCCTGAAATAAGTGAAATTTCTGCAATTTTGCCCTAAAATAAGTGAAATTTCTGCAATTTTGTCCCAAAATAAGGGGAATTTTTGGAATTTTGCCCCAAAATAAGTGGAATTTCTGAGTTTTGCCCCAAAATAAGGGGAATTTCTGTTATTTTGCCCCAACATATAGAGAATATCTGCATTTTTGCCCCACAATTAGGGGAATTTCTGCAATTTTGCTCCAAAATACGGGGAATTTCTGCCTTTATGCCCGTAAATAAGGGGAATGCATAACTTTATGCCATAAAAAAGGGAAATTTCTTCATTTTTGCTCCAGAATAAGGGTAATTTTTGCCCTTTTGCCTCTAAATAAGTGGAATTTCTGTCTTTTTCCCTCCAAAAAAGGGATTTTCTTCCTTTTTTGCCCCAAAATGAACAAAATTTATGACTTATTACCCTGAAATAAGTGAAATTTCTGCAATTTTGCCCCAAGATAAGGGAAATTTCTGACTTTTTGCCGCCAAATAAGGGGAATTTCAGCCTTTTTACCTCAAAATAAGGGGAATTTCTGCATTTTTGCCACAAAATATTAGGAATTTTTGCTTTTTGCCCCAAAATAAAAAAAATTTCTGCCTTTTTTCCCTGAAATAAGTGAAATTTCTGCAATTTTACCCCAAAATAAGTGAAATTTCTGCAATTTTGCCCCAAAATAAGGGAAATTTCTGGAATTTTACCCCAAAATAAGTGGACTTTATGAGTTTTGCCCCAAAATAAAGAGAATTTCTGTCTTTTTGCCCCAACATATAGGGAATTTCTGTCTTTTTGCCCCACAACTAGGGGAATTTCTGCAATTTTGCTCCAAAATACGGGGAATTTCTGATTTTTGCCCGAAAAAAAGGGGAATGCATAACTTTTTGCCATAAAAAAGGGAAATTTCTTTATTTTTGCTCCAAAATAAGGGAAATTTCTGCCTATTTGCCTCTAAATAAGTGGAATTTCTGTATTTTTCCCTCAAAACAAAGGGAATTTCTGTTTTTTTTGCCTCAATATAAGTGGAATTTCTGACTTATTTCCCTGAAATAAGTGAAATTTCTGCAATTTTGCCACAAAATAAGGGAAATTTCTGACTTTTTGCCCAGAAATATGTGAAATTTCTGCAATTTTACCCCAAAATAAGGTGAATTTCTGCCTTTTTGCCCCAAAATAATGGGAATTTCTGCCTTTTTGCCCCAAAATAAAAAAAATTCTTGCTTTTTTTCTCTGAAATAAGTGAAATTTCTGCAATTTTGCCCTAAAATAAGAAAAATTTCTGCAATTTTTCCCAATAATAAAGGAAATTTCTGCAATTTTGCCCCAAAATACAGGGAATTTCTTCCTTTTTGCCCCAAAATAAAGGAAATTTCAGCCTTTTTACCTAAAAATAAGTGAAATTTCTGCAATTTTGCCCCAAATAAAAAAATTTCTGCAATTTTGCCCCAAAATAAGGTAAATTCCTGGAATTTTGCCCCAAAATAAAGGAAATTTCTTGAATTTTGCCCCAAAATAAGGGGTATTTCTGATTTTTGCCCCAAATAAAGGGAATTTCTGCCTTTTGCCCCAAATTTAGGGGAATTTCTGCAATTTTGCTCCAAAATACGGGGAATTTCTGCCTTTTTGCCCGAAAATAATGGGAATGCATACCTTTTTGCCATAAAAAGGGAAATTTCTTCATTGTTGCTTCAAAATAAGGGAAATTACTGCCTTTTTGCCTCTAAATATGTGGAATTTATGTCTTTTTCCCCAAAAACAAAGGGAATATCTGTCTTTTTTGCCACAAATTAAGGGGAATTTTTGACTTATTACCCTGAAATAAGTGAAATTGCTGAAATTTTGCCCCAAAATAAGGGATATTTCTGCCTTTTTGCCCCCAAATAAGGGGTATTTGAGCCTTTTTACCTCAAAATAAGGGGAATTTCTGGAATTTTGCCCCAAAATAAGTGGAATTTCTGAGTTTTGCCCCAAAATAAGGGGAATTTCTGTTATTTTGCCCCAACATATAGAGAATATCTGCATTTTTGCCCCACAATTAGGGGAATTTCTGCAATTTTGCTCCAAAATACGGGGAATTTCTGCCTTTATGCCCGTAAATAAGGGGAATGCATAACTTTATGCCATAAAAAAGGGAAATTTCTTCATTTTTGCTCCAGAATAAGGGTAATTTTTGCCCTTTTGCCTCTAAATAAGTGGAATTTCTGTCTTTTTCCCTCCAAAAAAGGGATTTTCTTCCTTTTTTGCCCCAAAATGAACAAAATTTATGACTTATTACCCTGAAATAAGTGAAATTTCTGCAATTTTGCCCCAAGATAAGGGAAATTTCTGACTTTTTGCCGCCAAATAAGGGGAATTTCAGCCTTTTTACCTCAAAATAAGGGGAATTTCTGCATTTTTGCCACAAAATATTAGGAATTTCTGCTTTTTGCCCCAAAATAAAAAAAATTTCTGCCTTTTTTCCCTGAAATAAGTGAAATTTCTGCAATTTTACCCCAAAATAAGGGAAATTTCTGGAATTTTACCCCAAAATAAGTGGACTTTATGAGTTTTGCCCCAAAATAAAGAGAATTTCTGTCTTTTTGCCCCAACATATAGGGAATTTCTGTCTTTTTGCCCCACAACTAGGGGAATTTCTGCAATTTTGCTCCAAAATACGGGGAATTTCTGATTTTTGCCCGAAAAAAAGGGGAATGCATAACTTTTTGCCATAAAAAAGGGAAATTTCTTTATTTTTGCTCCAAAATAAGGGAAATTTCTGCCTATTTGCCTCTAAATAAGTGGAATTTCTGTATTTTTCCCTCAAAACAAAGGGAATTTCTGTTTTTTTTGCCTCAATATAAGTGGAATTTCTGACTTATTTCCCTGAAATAAGTGAAATTTCTGCAATTTTGCCACAAAATAAGGGAAATTTCTGACTTTTTGCCCAGAAATATGTGAAATTTCTGCAATTTTACCCCAAAATAAGGTGAATTTCTGCCTTTTTGCCCCAAAATAATGGGAATTTCTGCCTTTTTGCCCCAAAATAAAAAAAATTCTTGCTTTTTTTCTCTGAAATAAGTGAAATTTCTGCAATTTTGCCCTAAAATAAGAAAAATTTCTGCAATTTTTCCCAATAATAAAGGAAATTTCTGCAATTTTGCCCCAAAATACAGGGAATTTCTTTCTTTTTGCCCCAAAATAAAGGAAATTTCAGCCTTTTTACCTAAAAATAAGTGAAATTTCTGCAATTTTGCCCCAAATAAAAAAATTTCTGCAATTTTGCCCCAAAATAAGGTAAATTCCTGGAATTTTGCCCCAAAATAAAGGAAATTTCTTGAATTTTGCCCCAAAATAAAGGGTATTTCTGATTTTTGCCCCAAATAAAGGGAATTTCTGCCTTTTGCCCCAAATTTAGGGGAATTTCTGCAATTTTGCTCCAAAATACGGGGAATTTCTGCCTTTTTGCCCGAAAATAATGGGAATGCATACCTTTTTGCCATAAAAAGGGAAATTTCTTCATTGTTGCTTTAAAATAAGGGAAATTACTGCCATTTTGCCTCTAAATATGTGGAATTTATGTCTTTTTCCCCAAAAACAAAGGGAATATCTGTCTTTTTTGCCACAAATTAAGGGGAATTTTTGACTTATTACCCTGAAATAAGTGAAATTGCTGCAATTTTGCCCCAAAATAAGGGATATTTCTGCCTTTTTGCCCCCAAATAAGGGGTATTTGAGCCTTTTTACCTCAAAATAAGGGGAATTTCTCCCTTTTTGCCCCAAATAACAATATTTTTTTCCCCTTAAATAAGTAAAATTTCTGCAATTTTGCCCAAAATAAGTGAAATTTCTCCAATTTTGCCCCAGAATAAAGGAAATTTCTGGAATTTTGCCCCAAAATAAGTGGAATTTCTGAGTTTTGCCCCAAAATAAAGAAAATTTCTGTCTTTTTGCCCCAACATATAGGGAATTTCTGCATTTTTGCCCCACAATTAGGGGAATTTTTGCAATTTTGCTCCAAAATATGGGGAATTTCTGCCTTTTTGCAAGATAATGAGAAGAATGTATACCTTTTTGCCTTAAAAAAGGGAAATTTCTTCATTTTTGCTTCAAAATAAGGGGAATTTCTGCTTTTTTGCCTCTAAATAAGTGGAATTTCTGTTTTTTTCCCCTAAAAAAGGGATTTTCTGTCTTTTTTGCCCCAAAATAAGAAAAATTTCTGACTTATTACCCTGAAATAAGTGAAATTTCTGCAATTTTACCCCAAAATAAGGGAAATTTTTTCCTTTTTGCCCACAAATAAGGGGAATTTCACCCTTTTTACCTAAAAATAAGGGGAATTTCTGCATTTTTGCAACAAAATATTAGGAATTTCTGCATTTATGCCCCAAAATAAGGAAAATTTCTGCCTTTTTTCCATGAAGTAAGTGAAATTCCTGCAATTTTGCCCCAAAATAAAGGAAATTTCTGGAATTTTGCCCCACAATATGGGGAATTTCTGATTTTTGCCCCAAATAAAGGGAATTTCTGCCTTTTGCCCCAAATTTAGGGCAATTTCTGCAATTTTGCTCCAAAATACCGGGAATTTCTGCATTTTTGCCCGAAAATAATGGGAATGCATACCTTTTTGCCATAAAAAGGGAAATTTCTTCATTGTTGCTTTAAAATAAGGGAAATTTCTGACTTTTTGCCGCCAAATAAGGGGAATTTCAGCCTTTTTACCTCAAAATAAGGGGAATTTCTGCATTTTTGCCACAAAATATTAGAAATTTTTGCTTTTTGCCCCAAAATAAATAAAATTTCTGCCCTTTTTCCCTGAAATAAGTTAAATTTCTGAAATTTTGCCCCAAAATAAGTGAAATTTCTGCAATTTTGCCCCAAAATAAGGGAAATTTCTGGAATTTTACTCAAAATAAGTGGAATTTATGAGTTTTGCCCCAAAATAAGGAGAATTTCTGTCTTTTTGCCCCAACATATAGGGAATTTCTGTCTTTTTGCCCCACAACTAGGGGAATTTCTGCAATTTTGCTCCAAAATACAGGGAATTTCTGCCTTTTTGCCCGAAAAAAAGGGGAATATATAACTTTTTGCGATAAAAAAGGGAAATTTCTTCATTTTTGCTCAAAAATAAGGGAAATTTCTGCCTATTTGCCTCTAAATAAGTGGAATTTCTGTCTTTTTCCCTCAAAACAAAGGGAATTTCTGTCTTTTTTGCCTCAATATAAGTGGAATTTCTGACTTATTTCCCTGAAATAAGTGAAATTTCTGCAATTTTGCCCCAAAATAAGGGAAATTTCTGAATTTTTGCCCAGAAATATGTGAAATTTCTGCAATTTTTCCCCAAAATATGGTGAATTTCTGCCCTTTTGCCCCAAAATAATGGGAATTTCTGCCATTTTGCCCCAAAATAAGAAAAATTTTTCCTTTTTTTCTCTGAAATAAGTGAAATTTCTGCAATTTTGCCCTAAAATAAGAAAAATTTCTGCAATTTTTCCCAATAATAAAGGAAATTTCTGCAATTTTGCCCCAAAATACATAGAATTTCTTCTTTTTTACCCCAAAATAAAGGAAATTTCAGCCTTTTTACCTAAAAATAAGTGAAATTTCTGCAATTTTGCCCCAAATAAGAAAAATTTCTGCAATTTTGCCCCAAAATAAGGTAAATTCCTGCAATTTTGCCCCAAAATAAAGGAAATTTCTTGAATTTTGCCCCAAAATAAGGGGTATTTCTGATTTTTGCCCCAAATAAAGGGAATTTCTGCCTTTTGCCCCAAATTTAAGGGAATTTCTGCAATTTTGTTTCAAAATACAAGGAATTTCTGCCTATTTGCCCGAAAATAATGGCAATGCATACCTTTTTGCCATAAAAAGGGAAATTTCTTCATTGTTGCTTTAAAATAAGGGAAATTTCTGCCTTTTTGCCTCTAAATAAGTGGAATTTATGTCTTTTTCCCCAAAAACAAAGGGAATATCTGTCTTTTTTGCCCCAAATTAAGGGGAATTTCTGACTTATTACCCTGAAATATGTGAAATTTCTGCAATTTTGCCCCAAAATAAGGGATATTTCTGCCTTTTTGCCCCCAAATAAGGGGAATTTCAGCCTTTTTACCTCAAAATAAGGGGAATTTCTCCCTTTTTGCCCCAAAATAACAAAATTTCTTTTTTTCCCCTGATATAAGTGAAATTTCTGCAATTTTGCCCAAAATAAGTGAAATTTCTCCAATTTTGCCCCAGAATAAAGGAAATTTCTGGAATTTTGCCCCAAAATATGTGGAATTTCTGAGTTTTGCCCCAAAATAAAGAGAATTTCTGTCTTTTTGTCCCAACATATAGGGAATTTCTGCATTTTCGCCCCACAATTAGGGGAATTTTTGCAATTTTGCTCCAAAATACGGGGGATTTCTGACTTTTTGCAAGATAATGAGAAGAATGCATACCTTTTTGCCTTAAAAAAGGGAAATTTCTTCATTTTTGCTTTAAAATAAGGGGAATTTCTGCTTTTTTGCCTCTAAATAAGTGGAATTTCGGTCTTTTTCCCCTAAAACAAAGGGATTTTCTGTCTTTTTTACCCCAAAATATGAAAAATTTCTGACTTATTACCCTGAAATAAGTAAAATTTCTGCAATTTTGCCCCAAAATAAGGGAAATTTTTGCCTTTTTGCCCACAAATAAGGGGAATTTCACCCTTTTTACCTCAAAATAAGGGGAATTTCTGCATTTTTGCCACAAAATATTAGGAATTTCTGCATTTATGCCCCAAAATAAGGAAAATTTCTGCCTTTTTTCCCTGAAGTAAGTGAAATTTCTGCAATTTTGCCCCAAAATAAGTGGAATTTCTGAGTTTTTCTCCAAAATAAGGAGAATTTCTGTCTTTTTGCCCCAACATATAGGGAATTTCTGCCTTTTTGCACCACAATTAGGGGAATTTCTGCAATTTTGCTCCAAAATACGAGGAATTTCTGCAATTTTGCTCCAAAATATGGGGAATTTCTGCCATTTTGCCTGAAAATAAGTGGAATGCATAACTTTTATCCATAAAAAAGGGAAATTTCTTCATTTATGCTCCAAAATAAGGGGAATTTCTGACTTTTTGCTTCTCAGTAAGTGGAATGTCTGTTTTTTCCCCCAAAACAAAGAGAATTTCTGTCTTTTTTGCCCCAAAATAATGGGAATTTCTGACTTATTACCATGAAATAAGTGAAATTTCTGCAATTTTGCCCCAAAATAAGGGAAATTTCTGCCTTTTTGTCCTGAAATATGTGAAATTTCTGCAATTTTACCTCAAAATAAAGTGAATTTCTGCTTTTTTGCCCCAAAATAATGGGAATTTCTGCCTTTTTGCCCCAAAATAAGAAAAACTTTTGCTTTTTTTCTCTGAAATAAGTAAAATTTCTGCAATTTTGCCCTAAAATAAGGGAAATTTTTGCAATTCTTTTACATAATAAGAAAAATTTCTGCAATTTTGCCCCAAAATAAGGGGAATTTCTTCCTTTTTGCCCCAAAACAAAGGAAATTTCAGCCTTTTTACCTGAAAATAAGTGAAATATCTGCAATTTTGCCCCAAATAAGGAAATTTCTGCAATTTTGCCCCAAAATAAGGTAAATTCCTGCAATTTTGCCCCAAAATAAAGGAAATTTCAGGAATTTTGCCCCAAAATAATGGGAGTTTCTGATTTTTGCCCCAAAATAAACGGAATTTCTGCCTTTTGCCGAAAAATAAGGGGAATTTCTGCATTTTTGCTCCAAAATACGGGGAATTTCTGCCTTTTTGCCCGAAAATAATGGGAATGCATACCTTTTGCCATAAAAAGTGAAATTTCTTCATTTTTGCTCCGAAATAAAGGGAATTTCTTCCTTTTTGCCTCTATATAAGTGGAATTTCTGTCTTTTTCCCCCAAAACAAAGGGAGTTTCTGTCTATTTTGCCTCAAAATAAGGGGAATTTCTGACTTATTACCCTGAAATAAGTGAAATTTCTGCAATTTCGCCCCAAAATAAGGGAAATGTCTGCAATTTTGCCACAATGTAAAGGAAATTTCTGCAATTTTGCCTCAAAATAAGGGGAATATCTGACTGTTTGCTCCCGAAAAAGGAGATTTTCTGTCTTTTTGCCCCAAAATAAGGAGAATTTCTGCATTTTTGCCCGCAAATTGAGAGAATTTCTGCAATTTTGCTTCAAAATATGAATAATTTCTGCTTTTTATCCTGAAAGTAAGGGGAATGTATAACTTTTGCCACAAAAAAGGGAAATTTCTTCATTTTTGCCCCAAAATTTGAGCAATTTCTGCCTTTTTACCTCAAAATAAGTGAAATTTCTGCCTTTTTACCCAAAAATAAATGGAATTTCTGTCATTTTGCCCCAAAATATAAGAAATTTTTAAATTATGCCCTGAAATATGTGAAATTTCTGCAATTTTGCCACAAAATAAGGGGAATTTCTGTCTCTTTGCCCC
>NW_027667337.1:52500-62500 GCF_963924665.1 Micromys minutus
GACAGAAAGAGTGAGAGAAGAGAGAGGAGAAAGACACAACAAAGAGACAGAGAGGAGCGAGGAAAGTGAGAGATAGGAGAAAGGCGAGAAAGAGAAAGAGAAAGAGGACAGAGAGGAGGGAGAGAATAATACATAATGGAGAGAAAGAGAGAGGAGAGAGAAAGAGAAAAAAATGAGAGAAAGAGGAGAGGAGAGAGGAGAGAGAGGAACGAATAAGAGAGAGTAGAAAGAGAGAGTTGAGAGAGAGAGGGGAGAGACAGAAAGATAGAGGGGAAGGAGAGAGTGGAGAGAGATAAAGGAGATAGAGAAATAGAGAGGAGAAAGAGAGAGAAAGAGAAAAACAGAGAAAGAGAGGATAAAGAGAAGAAAAAGGAGAGTGAAAAATTGAGAGATGACAAAAAGGAAAAAGAGTCGAGAGCAGCAACAGATGGAGAGAAAAAGGAGAGAAAGGAGATAAAGGTAAAGAGCAAGAATGGAGAGATGAAGAAAAAAAGAGAGAAGAGGTAGGAGAGAGAAAGAAACAGAAAAAAGGGAAAGTAGTAGTTTCAACTTTTCAGTCACTGGGGTAGTGTCTTCAGTCAATAACGAAGTACAGCAGGTTTCGGGAACTTCCCAGTTGTTTTGTGTGATTCGCGTGTAGTTTCAACTTTCAGTCACCGTTTCAGCATTTTTAGTCACGACGTGCAGCATGTGTCGGGGACTTTCCACTCGTTATGTGTGGTTCACGAGACGTATCAACTTTTCAGTCACCGGGACAGCGTTATCTATCACAAAGGACATGAAGCCGATTCCAGGGCGTACCCAGTCGTTTTTGGTGGATTGCGGGTTGTTTCACCTTTTCAGTCTTTGAAAGTTTTTTCAATCACTTTCTATGAGCAGCCCATTTTGAGAACTTCCCAGTCGTTTTGGGTGGTTGGCGGGTCGCTTCAACTTCTTAGTCACCAGTACAGCATTTTCTGTCAACTCCGACGTGCAGCCCGTTCAGAAGACTTACCAGTCGTTTTGGGAGCTTCACGGGTCGTTTGACCTTTTGAGTCACAGGGATATGTTTTCAGTCACTTTCGACGTACAGTTCTTTCTCAGGACTTCCCAGTCATTTTCCATGATTTGCGGGTCATTTCAACTTTTCAATCACCGAAGAAAAGTTTTCAGTCAATTCCAACGTGCAACCCGTTCCGTGGTCTTCCCACTCGTTTTGAGTTGTGTGCGGGTCGTTTCAACTTTTCTGCCAAAGGGGCAGCGATTCAGTCACTTCAGACATGCAACCCGTTCCGTAGTCTTCCAACTCGTTTTGAGCTGTGTGCGGGTCTTTTTAACTATTCTGTCAAATGAGCAACGTTTCAGTCATGTCAGACATGCAGCCCATCCGGTGACTTCCCATTCGTTTTGGGTGGTTCTCGAAACGTTTAAACTTTACAGTCACCGGGTAGAATTTTCAGTCATTTCCGACGTGCATCCCATTCCGGATACTTCCCAGTCGTTTTGGTGGCTCACATGTTGTTTCAACTTCTTAGTCACCGGGGAAACTTTTTCAGTACCTTCCGACGTTCATCCCATAACGGAGACTTCCCAGTAAAGATGGGCGATTGGCGTTTCATTACAAGTTTTCAGTCATTGGGGCACTATTCTCAGTCAATTCCTATGAGCAGCCCGTTTCGATGACTTCTGAGTTCTTTTTTGCGTGGTTCGCTCGAAATTGGAATATTTCATTCACCTGGACAACGTTTTCAGTCAATTCCGACGTGCAGCTCGTTCCAGGAACTTCCCAGTTGTTTTGGGTAATTCTCAGGTCGTTTCAACTCTTCAGTCACCGCAAAATCATTTTCAGTTAATTCGGACGTGCAACCCATTCTGAGGACTTCCCAGTCTTTTTGTGAATTTTGTGGGTTGTTTGAACTTTTCAGTCACCCGGTAAGCATTTTAGTCACTTCCAATGTGAAGCACATTCCGGAGACTTCCCAGTCGTTTTCAGAGGTTCGCGAGTGTTTTCTATTTTCATTCACTTGGGGCAGCGTTTTCCGTAACTTCCTACGTGCAGCCCATTCGGTGACCTTCCCAGTCGTTTTTGGTGGTTTGTGAGTTGTTTCAACTTTACAGTAAGCGGGACTGCGGCACATTCCGGGTCTTCCAGTCGTTTAAGGAGGATCACGGTTCAAGTTTTCTGTCATCAGAGCAGCGTTCTCAATTAATTCCAACGTGCAGTTTAATCTCGGGACTTCCTAGTCATTTTGGGTGATTCGCGGGTCATTTCAACTTTAAGTCAATGGGCAGTGTCTTCTGTCAATTTCTAAGTGCATCCCGTTCTGATGACCTCTCAATCCTTTTGTGTGGTTCGCGTGTCGTTTCAATATTCAGTTACCGATGCAGCGTTGTCAGTCATGTCCGACGTGCAGACCGTTTCATGGACTTACCATTTGTTTTGTGTGGTTCTCGGTTTCATTCAACTTTTCAGTAACAAGACACGCATTTTCAGTCACGTTATGCAGCACATTTCTGGGACTTCCCAGTCATTTCGGGTGGTTCACATACCGTTTCACCTTTAAAGTTTCTGGGGCAGTTCGTTTCTACATTTCACTGTTTAGGGGTAGCGTTTTTAGTCACTTTTAAATAGCCGCTGTGCCGGGGGTTCACCAGTCGCTTTTGGTGGATAGCAGATTGTTTCAACTTTTTAAGTCTCTGAGGCAGTGTTTTTCGTCACAACCGACATGAAATACGTTTCAGAGACAGTCGTTTTGTGTGGTTGGCGGGTCGAATAATTTTGTAAGTCACCAGCGCACCGATTTTAGTCACTTTCTACGGGCACCCCTTCCGGTGACTTATAAGATGTTTCGGGTGGTTCCCGGTTCGTTTCAACTTTTCAGTCAACAGTGCAGCGTTTTCAGTCACTTCTGACATGTCACCCATTCCTGTGACTACCCAGTCGTTTAGGATTGTGCACGGGTCGTTTCAACTTTTCAGTCACCCGCGTAGCGTTTTCAATCACTTCCGACGTGCAACCCACTCCGTGGACTTCCCAGTTGCTTTAACTGGTTCGCTGATTGTTTCAAATTTACAGTCACCTGTGTAGCATTTTCACTTATTTCCGATGTGCAGCTCATTTCGAAAAATTACCAGTAGTTTCGTGTGGTTTCCAGGTCGTTTCAACTCTTCAGTCACTCGGGCATTGTTTTCAGTCACTCCCAAAGTGCAACTGATTCCTTGGTCTTCCCAGAGACATTGACAGGTTCGCGGGTCTATTTAAATTTACCGGTGAAGTTTGCAGTCACTTCCGACGTGCAGTCCATTCTGGGTACTTCCAAGTCTTTTTTTGTAAATCACACATTCTTTCAACTCTTCAGTCAGCGGGACAGCGTTTTCAGTCATAACCGATGTTCATCTTATTCCGGGTACTTCCTAGTCGTTTTTGCTGTTTCGCCTGTCGTTTCTACTTTCAGTCACGGGGCAGCGTTTTCAGGAACTACCAACGTGCAGCTAATCCAAGGTCTTCACAGTCGTTTTGGGTTATTCGCAGATCGTTTCTACCGAGGCAGCGTTTTCAAACACTCCCTACGTGCAGTCTACTCTATGGACTTCCCAGTCACTTAGGGTGGGACTCAGTTCATTTCAACTTTTCATTCACCAGGAAAGCGTTTTCAGGTACTTCCAATGTGCAGCCTATTCTGGGAACATGCCTGTCGCTTTTGATGGATCCCAGTTCTTTTCAACTTTTCTGTCAGTCGGGCAGTGTTTTCAGTCACTTCTTATGTGCAGCCTATTCCAAAAACTTCCTGGTCGTTTTGGGTCATTTCCGGGTCGTTTTACCCTTTCAGTATCCGGGGCAACGTTTTCTATTATAACCCACGCGCCGTATGTTTCTGGTACTTTATAGTCGTTTAGTGAGGTTTGCGAAGCGTGTAACCTTTTCAGTCACCAAGGAAGCGTTTTCAGTCATTTACGACATACAACCTATTACTGAGATTTCACAGTCGTTTCGTGTGGTTCGCGTGTCGTTAAAACTTCTTTGTCCCCTGGGCAGCGTTTTTAATGACTTGTGACGTGCAACTCGTTTCGTGAACTTCACTGTCGTTTCAGGTGATTTCGAGTCGTTTCAACATTTCAATCACCGGGTAGACTTTTCATTTACCTCCGACGTGCAGCTCATTCCGTGGACTTACCTGTCCTTTGGAGTGGTTCGCAGGTCATTTCATCTTTTCAGTCACCAGGGCACGTTTTCATTCATATCGGACGTGCAGTTTATTCCGAGGACTTCCCAGTCGTTTTGGCTGGTTAGACTGTCCTTTCAACTTTTCATTCACCGAGGCTGGGTATTCAGTAAATATTGACATGCAACCCATTCCGGGGACTTCTTAGTCGTTTTGGGTGTTTCGTGGGTCTTTTCAACTTTTCAGATACAGGGGCAGCGTTTTCAGATACTTCCGATGTGCAGCTCATATCGGAGAGTCCCAGTCTTTTCGGTTTGTACCCGGGTTAGGGTTAGTGTTAGGGTTAGGGTTAGGGTTCGGGTTCGGGTTCAGTTTAAAGTTAGGGTTAGGGCTAGAGTTAGAGTGGTGCGCATGTGCAGTGTGTTGCGCATGCACCGAGTGTTGCAGATGCGCAGAGTTGTTAAAATTAGGGTTTGGTTAGGGTTATGGTTATTGTTCGGTTTAGGGTTTAGGGTTTAGTGTTTAGGGTTTAGGTTTTAGGGTTTAGGATTGTTTAAGATTTAGGGTGGTTTAGGTTTAGGGTTTAGGGTTAAGAGTTTAGGATTGTTTAAGGTTTAGGAATGTTTAGGGTATAGTGTTTAGGGTTAAAAGTTTAGGGATGTTTAGGGTTTAGTGTTTAGGGTTCAGGGTTGTTTAAGGTTTAGCGTTCAAGGTTTAGGGTTTAGGGTTGTTTTAGGTTTACTGTTTAGTGTTGTTTAGGGTATAGTGTTAATGGTTTAGGGTTTAGGGTTATTTAGGGTTTAGTGTTTAAGGTTTAGGGTATAGGGTTGTTTAGTGTTTAGTGTTTAGGGTTGTTTATGGTTTAGTGAATAGGGTTGTTTAGGGTTGTTTAGAGGTTAGTGTTTAGGGTTATTCAGGGTTTAAGATTTAAGGTTGTTCAGGGTTTAGGATTTATGGTTGTTCAGTGTTTAGAATTTAGGGTTTAAGGTTAAAGGGTTAGGGTTAGGGTTAGGGTTAGGGTTAGGGTTAGGGTTAGGGTTAGGGTTAGGGTAAAGGTTAGAGGTTAGGGTTAGGGTTAGCGTTAGGTTTAAGGTTAGGGTTAAGGTTAGGGTTAGGGCTAGGGTTAGGGTCAGGGTAAGGGTTAGAAGTTAGGGATAGGATTAGCGTTAGGGTTAGGGTTAGGGTTAGGGTTAGGGTTAGGGTTAGGGTTAGGGTTAGATTTGGGTTAGGGTTAGGGTTAGGGTTAGGGTTAGGGTTAGGGTTAGGGGTTAGGGTTTTGGTTAGTGTTAGGGGTTAGTGGTTAGGGATAGTGTTAGTGTTAGGGTTAGGGTTAGGGTTAGGGTTAGGTTTAGGGTTAGGGTTAGGGTTAGGGTTAGGGTTAGGGTAAGGGTTCGGGTTAGGGTTAGGGTTAGGGTTAGGGTTAGGGTTAGTGTTAGGGTAAATGTTAGGGGTTAGGGTTAGGGTTAGGGTTAGCGTTAGAGTTAGGGTTAGGGTTAAGGTTAGGGTTAGGGTTAGGGTTAGGGTTAGGGTTAGGGTTAGGGTTAGGGTTAGGGTTAGGGTTAGGGCTAGGGCTAGGGCTAGGGCTAGGGCTAGGGTTAGGGTTAGGGTTAGGGTTAGGGTTAGGGTTAGGGTTAGGGTTAGGGTTAGGGTTAGGGTTAGGGTTAGGGTTAGGGTTAGGGTTAGGGTTAGGGTTAGGGTTAGGGTTAGGGTTAGGGTTAGGGTTAGGGTTAGGGTTAGGGTTAGGGTTAGGGTTAGGGTTAGGGTTAGGGTTAGGGTTAAGTTTAGGGTTTAGGGTATATTGTTAGGATTAGGGTTAGGGTTAGGGTTAGGGTTAGGGTTAGGGTTAGGGTTAGGGTTAGGGTTAGGTTTAGGGTTAGGGTTAGGGTTAGGGTTAGGGTTAGGGTTAGGGTTAGGGTTAGGGTTAGGGTTAGGGTTAGGGTTAGGGTTAGGGTTACGGTTAGGGTTAGGGTTAGGGTTTAGGATATATTGTTAGGATTAGGGTTAGGGTTAGGGTTAGGGTTTGGGTTATGGTTAGTGTTATGGTTATTGTTAAGTTTAAGGTTTAGGGTTTAGGGTTTAGGGTTTAAGGTTTTGGGTTTAGGATTGTTTAAATTTTAGCGTGGTTTAGGTTTAGGGTTTAGTGTTTAGGGTTTTGAAGTGAGAGAAGCGTAAAAGACAGGGGAGAAGCAAGAGAGAGGAGAGAGAAAAAGAGATAGAGGAGAGAGAGAATAAAGAGTAGACAGAAAAAAGAGAGAAGAGTGAAAGTTAGAAAGAGGAGAAAGAGAGGAGAGAAGACAGAGGAGAGAGGAGAGAGGAGAGACAGAAAGAGTGAGAGAAGAGAGAGGAGAAAGACACAACAAAGAGACAGAGAGGAGCGAGGAAAGTGAGAGATAGGAGAAAGGCGAGAAAGAGAAAGAGAAAGAGGACAGAGAGGAGGGAGAGAATAATACATAATGGAGAGAAAGAGAGAGGAGAGAGAAAGAGAAAAAAAATGAGAGAAAGAGGAGAGAGAGGAGAGAGGAGAGAGAGGAACGAATAAGAGAGAGAGTAGAAAGAGAGTTGAGAGAGAGAGGGGAGAGACAGAAAGATAGAGGGGAAGGAGAGAGTGGAGAGAGATAAAGGAGATAGAGAAATAGAGAGGAGAAAGAGAGAGAAAGAGAAAAACAGAGAAAGAGAGGATAAAGAGAAGAAAAAGGAGAGTGAAAAATTGAGAGATGACAAAAAGGAAAAAGAGTCGAGAGCAGCAACAGATGGAGAGAAAAAGGAGAGAAAGGAGATAAAGGTAAAGAGCAAGAATGGAGAGATGAAGAAAAAAAGAGAGAAGAGGTAGGAGAGAGAAAGAAACAGAAAAAAGGGAAAGTAGTAGTTTCAACTTTTCAGTCACTGGGGTAGTGTCTTCAGTCAATAACGAAGTACAGCAGGTTTCGGGTATTTCCCAGTTGTTTTGTGTGATTCGCGTGTAGTTTCAACTTTCAGTCACCGTTTCAGCATTTTTAGTCACGACGTGCAGCATGTGTCGGGGACTTTCCACTCGTTATGTGTGGTTCACGAGACGTATCAACTTTTCAGTCACCGGGACAGCGTTATCTATCACAAAGGACATGAAGCCGATTCCAGGGCGTACCCAGTCGTTTTTGGTGGATTGCGGGTTGTTTCACCTTTTCAGTCTTTGAAAGTTTTTTCAATCACTTTCTATGAGCAGCCCATTTTGAGAACTTCCCAGTCGTTTTGGGTGGTTGGCGGGTCGCTTCAACTTCTTAGTCACCAGTACAGCATTTTCTGTCAACTCCGACGTGCAGCCCGTTCAGAAGACTTACCAGTCGTTTTGGGAGCTTCACGGGTCGTTTGACCTTTTGAGTCACAGGGATATGTTTTCAGTCACTTTCGACGTACAGTTCTTTCTCAGGACTTCCCAGTCATTTTCCATGATTTGCGGGTCATTTCAACTTTTCAATCACCGAAGAAAAGTTTTCAGTCAATTCCAACGTGCAACCCGTTCCGTGGTCTTCCCACTCGTTTTGAGTTGTGTGCGGGTCGTTTCAACTTTTCTGCCAAAGGGGCAGCGATTCAGTCACTTCAGACATGCAACCCGTTCCGTAGTCTTCCAACTCGTTTTGAGCTGTGTGCGGGTCTTTTTAACTATTCTGTCAAATGAGCAACGTTTCAGTCATGTCAGACATGCAGCCCATCCGGTGACTTCCCATTCGTTTTGGGTGGTTCTCGAAACGTTTAAACTTTACAGTCACCGGGTAGAATTTTCAGTCATTTCCGACGTGCATCCCATTCCGGATACTTCCCAGTCGTTTTGGTGGATCACATGTTGTTTCAACTTCTTAGTCACCGGGGAAACTTTTTCAGTACCTTCCGACGTTCATCCCATAACGGAGACTTCCCAGTAAAGATGGGCGATTGGCGTTTCATTACAAGTTTTCAGTCATTGGGGCACTATTCTCAGTCAATTCCTATGAGGAGCCCGTTTTGATGACTTCTGAGTTCTTTTTTGCGTGGTTCGCTCGAAATTGGAATATTTCATTCACCTGGACAACGTTTTCAGTCAATTCCGACGTGCAGCTCGTTCCAGGAACTTCCCAGTTGTTTTGGGTAATTCTCAGGTCGTTTCAACTCTTCAGTCACCGCAAAATCATTTTCAGTTAATTCGGACGTGCAACCCATTCTGAGGACTTCCCAGTCTTTTTGTGAATTTTGTGGGTTGTTTGAACTTTTCAGTCACCCGGTAAGCATTTTAGTCACTTCCAATGTGAAGCACATTCCGAAGACTTCCCAGTCGTTTTCAGAGGTTCGCGAGTGTTTTCTATTTTCATTCACTTGGGGCAGCGTTTTCCGTAACTTCCTACGTGCAGCCCATTCGGTGACCTTCCCAGTCGTTTTTGGTGGTTTGTGAGTTGTTTCAACTTTACAGTAAGCGGGACTGCGGCACATTCCGGGTCTTCCAGTCGTTTAAGGAGGATCACGGTTCAAGTTTTCTGTCATCAGAGCAGCGTTCTCAATTAATTCCAACGTGCAGTTTAATCTCGGGACTTCCTAGTCATTTTGGGTGATTCGCGGGTCATTTCAACTTTAAGTCAATGGGCAGTGTCTTCTGTCAATTTCTAAGTGCATCCCGTTCTGATGACCTCTCAATCCTTTTGTGTGGTTCGCGTGTCGTTTCAATATTCAGTTACCGATGCAGCGTTGTCAGTCATGTCCGACGTGCAGACCGTTTCATGGACTTACCATTTGTTTTGTGTGGTTCTCGGTTTCATTCAACTTTTCAGTAACAAGACACGCATTTTCAGTCACGTTATGCAGCACATTTCTGGGACTTCCCAGTCATTTCGGGTGGTTCACATACCGTTTCACCTTTAAAGTTTCTGGGGCAGTTCGTTTCTACATTTCATTGTTTAGGGGTAGCGTTTTTAGTCACTTTTAAATAGCCGCTGTGCCGGGGTTCACCAGTCGCTTTTGGTGGATAGCAGATAGTTTCAACTTTTTAAGTCTCTGAGGCAGTGTTTTTCGTCACAACCGACATGAAATACGTTTCAGAGACAGTCGTTTTGTGTGGTTGGCGGGTCGAATAATTTTGTAAGTCACCAGCGCACCGATTTTAGTCACTTTCTACGGGCACCCCTTCCGGTGACTTATAAGATGTTTCGGGTGGTTCCCGGTTCGTTTCAACTTTTCAGTCAACAGTGCAGCGTTTTCAGTCACTTCTGACATGTCACCCATTCCTGTGACTACCCAGTCGTTTAGGATTGTGCACGGGTCGTTTCAACTTTTCAGTCACCCGCGTAGCGTTTTCAATCACTTCCGACGTGCAACCCACTCCGTGGACTTCCCAGTTGCTTTGACTGGTTCGCTGATCGTTTCAAATTTACAGTCACCTGTGTAGCATTTTCACTTATTTCCGATGTGCAGCTCATTTCGAAAAATTACCAGTAGTTTCGTGTGGTTTCCAGGTCGTTTCAACTCTTCAGTCACTCGGGCATTGTTTTCAGTCACTCCCAAAGTGCAACTGATTCCTTGGTCTTCCCAGAGACATTGACAGGTTCGCGGGTCTATTTAAATTTACCGGTGAAGTTTGCAGTCACTTCCGACGTGCAGTCCATTCTGGGTACTTTCAAGTCTTTTTTTGTAAATCACACATTCTTTCAACTCTTCAGTCAGCGGGACAGCGTTTTCAGTCATAACCGATGTTCATCTTATTCCGGGTACTTCCTAGTCGTTTTTGCTGTTTCGCCTGTCGTTTCTACTTTCAGTCACGGGGCAGCGTTTTCAAGAACTACCAACGTGCAGCTAATCCAAGGTCTTCACAGTCGTTTTGGGTTATTCGCAGATCGTTTCTACCGAGGCAGCGTTTT
>NW_027667337.1:110000-115000 GCF_963924665.1 Micromys minutus
AGAGGAGAGAGAAAGAGAAAAAAATGAGAGAAAGAGGAGAGGAGAGAGGAGAGAGAGGAACGAATAAGAGAGAGTAGAAAGAGAGAGTTGAGAGAGAGAGGGGAGAGACAGAAAGATAGAGGGGAAGGAGAGAGTGGAGAGAGATAAAGGAGATAGAGAAATAGAGAGGAGAAAGAGAGAGAAAGAGAAAAACAGAGAAAGAGAGGATAAAGAGAAGAAAAAGGAGAGTGAAAAATTGAGAGATGACAAAAAGGAAAAAGAGTCGAGAGCAGCAACAGATGGAGAGAAAAAGGAGAGAAAGGAGATAAAGGTAAAGAGCAAGAATGGAGAGATGAAGAAAAAAAGAGAGAAGAGGTAGGAGAGAGAAAGAAACAGAAAAAAGGGAAAGTAGTAGTTTCAACTTTTCAGTCACTGGGGTAGTGTCTTCAGTCAATAACGAAGTACAGCAGGTTTCGGGAACTTCCCAGTTGTTTTGTGTGATTCGCGTGTAGTTTCAACTTTCAGTCACCGTTTCAGCATTTTTAGTCAAGACGTGCAGCATGTGTCGGGGACTTTCCACTCGTTATGTGTGGTTCACGAGACGTATCAACTTTTCAGTCACCGGGACAGCGTTATCTATCACAAAGGACATGAAGCCGATTCCAGGGCGTACCCAGTCGTTTTTGGTGGATTGCGGGTTGTTTCACCTTTTCAGTCTTTGAAAGTTTTTTCAATCACTTTCTATGAGCAGCCCATTTTGAGAACTTCCCAGTCGTTTTGGGTGGTTGGCGGGTCGCTTCAACTTCTTAGTCACCAGTACAGCATTTTCTGTCAACTCCGACGTGCAGCCCGTTCAGAAGACTTACCAGTCGTTTTGGGAGCTTCACGGGTCGTTTGACCTTTTGAGTCACAGGGATATGTTTTCAGTCACTTTCGACGTACAGTTCTTTCTCAGGACTTCCCAGTCATTTTCCATGATTTGCGGGTCATTTCAACTTTTCAATCACCGAAGAAAAGTTTTCAGTCAATTCCAACGTGCAACCCGTTCCGTGGTCTTCCCACTCGTTTTGAGTTGTGTGCGGGTCGTTTCAACTTTTCTGCCAAAGGGGCAGCGATTCAGTCACTTCAGACATGCAACCCGTTCCGTAGTCTTCCAACTCGTTTTGAGCTGTGTGCGGGTCTTTTTAACTATTCTGTCAAATGAGCAACGTTTCAGTCATGTCAGACATGCAGCCCATCCGGTGACTTCCCATTCGTTTTGGGTGGTTCTCGAAACGTTTAAACTTTACAGTCACTGGGTAGAATTTTCAGTCATTTCCGACGTGCATCCCATTCCGGATACTTCCCAGTCGTTTTGGTGGCTCACATGTTGTTTCAACTTCTTAGTCACCGGGGAAACTTTTTCAGTACCTTCCGACGTTCATCCCATAACGGAGACTTCCCAGTAAAGATGGGCGATTGGCGTTTCATTACAAGTTTTCAGTCATTGGGGCACTATTCTCAGTCAATTCCTATGAGCAGCCCGTTTCGATGACTTCTGAGTTCTTTTTTGCGTGGTTCGCTCGAAATTGGAATATTTCATTCACCTGGACAACGTTTTCAGTCAATTCCGACGTGCAGCTCGTTCCAGGAACTTCCCAGTTGTTTTGGGTAATTCTCAGGTCGTTTCAACTCTTCAGTCACCGCAAAATCATTTTCAGTTAATTCGGACGTGCAACCCATTCTGAGGACTTCCCAGTCTTTTTGTGAATTTTGTGGGTTGTTTGAACTTTTCAGTCACCCGGTAAGCATTTTAGTCACTTCCAATGTGAAGCACATTCCGGAGACTTCCCAGTCGTTTTCAGAGGTTCGCGAGTGTTTTCTATTTTCATTCACTTGGGGCAGCGTTTTCCGTAACTTCCTACGTGCAGCCCATTCGGTGACCTTCCCAGTCGTTTTTGGTGGTTTGTGAGTTGTTTCAACTTTACAGTAAGCGGGACTGCGGCACATTCCGGGTCTTCCAGTCGTTTAAGGAGGATCACGGTTCAAGTTTTCTGTCATCAGAGCAGCGTTCTCAATTAATTCCAACGTGCAGTTTAATCTCGGGACTTCCTAGTCATTTTGGGTGATTCGCGGGTCATTTCAACTTTAAGTCAATGGGCAGTGTCTTCTGTCAATTTCTAAGTGCATCCCGTTCTGATGACCTCTCAATCCTTTTGTGTGGTTCGCGTGTCGTTTCAATATTCAGTTACCGATGCAGCGTTGTCAGTCATGTCCGACGTGCAGACCGTTTCATGGACTTACCATTTGTTTTGTGTGGTTCTCGGTTTCATTCAACTTTTCAGTAACAAGACACGCATTTTCAGTCACGTTATGCAGCACATTTCTGGGACTTCCCAGTCATTTCGGGTGGTTCACATACCGTTTCACCTTTAAAGTTTCTGGGGCAGTTCGTTTCTACATTTCACTGTTTAGGGGTAGCGTTTTTAGTCACTTTTAAATAGCCGCTGTGCCGGGGGTTCACCAGTCGCTTTTGGTGGATAGCAGATAGTTTCAACTTTTTAAGTCTCTGAGGCAGTGTTTTTCGTCACAACCGACATGAAATATGTTTCAGAGACAGTCGTTTTGTGTGGTTGGCGGGTCGAATAATTTTGTAAGTCACCAGCGCACCGATTTTAGTCACTTTCTACGGGCAACCCTTCCGGTGACTTATAAGATGTTTCGGGTGGTTCCCGGTTCGTTTCAACTTTTCAGTCAACAGTGCAGCGTTTTCAGTCACTTCTGACATGTCACCCATTCCTGTGACTACCCAGTCGTTTAGGATTGTGCACAGGTCGTTTCAACTTTTCAGTCACCCGCGTAGCGTTTTCAATCACTTCCGACGTGCAACCCACTCCGTGGACTTCCCAGTTGCTTTACTGGTTCGCTGATCGTTTCAAATTTACAGTCATCTGTGTAGCATTTTCACTTATTTCCGATGTGCAGCTCATTTCGAAAAATTACCAGTAGTTTCGTGTGGTTTCCAGGTCGTTTCAACTCTTCAGTCACTCGGGCATTGTTTTCAGTCACTCCCAAAGTGCAACTGATTCCTTGGTCTTCCCAGAGACATTGACAGGTTCGCGGGTCTATTTAAATTTACCGGTGAAGTTTGCAGTCACTTCCGACGTGCAGTCCATTCTGGGTACTTCCAAGTCTTTTTTTGTAAATCACACATTCTTTCAACTCTTCAGTCAGCGGGACAGCGTTTTCAGTCATAACCGATGTTCATCTTATTCCGGGTACTTCCTAGTCGTTTTTGCTGTTTCGCCTGTCGTTTCTACTTTCAGTCACGGGGCAGCGTTTTCAGGAACTACCAACGTGCAGCTAATCCAAGGTCTTCACAGTCGTTTTGGGTTATTCGCAGATCGTTTCTACCGAGGCAGCGTTTTCAAACACTCCCTACGTGCAGTCTACTCTATGGACTTCCCAGTCACTTAGGGTGAGACTCAGTTCATTTCAAGTTTTCATTCACCAGGAAAGCGTTTTCAGGTACTTCCAATGTGCAGCCTATTCTGGGAACATGCCTGTCGCTTTTGATGGATCCCAGTTCTTTTCAACTTTTCTGTCAGTCGGGCAGTGTTTTCAGTCACTTCTTATGTGCAGCCTATTCCAAAAACTTCCTGGTCGTTTTGGGTCATTTCCGGGTCGTTTTACCCTTTCAGTATCCGGGGCAACGTTTTCTATTATAACCCACGCGCCGTATGTTTCTGGTACTTTATAGTCGTTTAGTGAGGTTTGCGAAGCGTGTAACCTTTTCAGTCACCAAGGAAGCGTTTTCAGTCATTTACGACATGAAACCTATTACTGAGATTTCACAGTCGTTTCGTGTGGTTCGCGTGTCGTTAAAACTTCTTAGTCACCTGGGCAGCGTTTTTAATGACTTGTGACGTGCAACCCGTTTCGTGAACTTCACTGTCGTTTCAGGTGATTTCGAGTCGTTTCAACATTTCAATCACCGGGTAGACTTTTCATTTACCTCCGATGTGCAGCTCATTCCGTGGACTTACCTGTCCTGTGGAGTGGTTCGCAGGTCATTTCATCTTTTCAGTCACCGGGGCACGTTTTCATTCATATCGGACGTGCAGTTTATTTCGAGGACTTCCCAGTCGTTTTGGCTGGTTAGACTGTCCTTTCAACTTTTCATTCACCGAGGCTGGGTATTCAGTAAATATTGACATGCAACCCATTCAGGAGACTTCTTAGTCGTTTTGGGTGTTTCGTGGGTCTTTTCAACTTTTCAGATACAGGGGCAGCGTTTTCAGATACTTCCGATGTGCAGCTCATATCGGAGAGTTCCAGTCTTTTCGGTTTGTACCCGGGTTAGGGTTAGTGTTAGTGTTAGGGTTAGGGTTCGGGTTCGGGTTCAGTTTAAAGTTAGGGTTAGGGCTAGAGTTAGAGTGGTGCGCATGTGCAGTGTGTTGCGCATGCACCGAGTGTTGCAGATGCGCAGAGTTGTTAGAATTAGGGTTTGGTTAGGCTTATGGTTATTGTTAGGTTTAGGGTTTAGGGTTTAGTGTTTAGGGTTTAGGTTTTAGGGTTTAGGATTGTTTAAGATTTAGGGTGGTTTAGGTTTAGGGTTTAGCGTTAAGAGTTTAGGATTGTTTAAAGTTTAGGATTGTTTAGGGTATAGTGTTTAGGGTTAAAAGTTTAGGGATGTTTAGGGTTTAGTGTTTAGGGTTCAGGGTTGTTTAAGGTTTAGCGTTCAAGGTTTAGGGTTTAGGGTTATTTTAGGTTTAGTGTTTAGTGTTGTTTAGGGTATAGTGTTAATGGTTTAGGGTTTAGGGTTATTTAGGGTTTAGTGTTTAAGGTTTAGGGTATAGGCTTGTTTAGTGTTTAGTGTTTAGGGTTGTTTATGGTTTAGTGAATAGGGTTGTTTAGGGTTGTTTAGAGGTTAGTGTTTAGGGTTATTCAGGGTTTAAGATTTAAGGTTGTTCAGGGTTTAGGATTTATGGTTGTTCAGGGTTTAGAATTTAGGGTTTAAGGTTAAAGAGTTAGGGTTAGGG